>NC_044925.1:2784339-2788274 GCF_003576645.1 Ipomoea triloba | reverse complement strand
GGGGGGGGGGGGGGGGGGGGGGGGGGGGGGGGGGGGGGGGGTGCAAATGGACTTAAAAAGGCTTGACTCGTGCGCTGACACCTGCATGCATGAGTGCCGTTCAGAAAATTGGTTGGCCTTGCGGGTTGAATTATGCCAAATTTTCATATTTTTTTACAATATTACGCAAACCATACTTTCATATTTTTTTACAATATTACGCAAACCATACCATATAGATCGCATTACAGAGAAATATATACTGAATTACTACCATTAGTAATTCTAGTCTAGAATTGTATTACGAATAGGAACGTAAGGAAGAATATATTTTATTAGGAATTCTATTTTAATTTACAATTGTATTAGGGATAGGAATTGTATTACCATATTTTACAATATTACGCAAACCATAATATTATAGATCTGTTTTGGGCGAGAAGTTAAAACTGAGGATATCGTTTTTGTTAATAGTATAGATTGCATTTCAGAGAAATATATGTACTGAATTATTACCATTAGTAATTCTAGTCTAGAATTGTATTACGAATATGAACGTAGGGAAGAATATATTTTATTAGGAATTCTATTTTAATTTACAATTGTATTAGGGATAGGAATTGTATTACCATATTTTACAATATTACGCAAATCATACCATATAGATCGCATTACAGAGAAATATATACTGAATTACTACCATTAGTAATTCTAGTCTAGAATTGTATTACGAATATGAACGTAGGGAAGAATATATTTTATTAGGAATTCTATTTTAATTTACAATTGTATTAGGGAATTATTACCATTAGTAATTCTAGTCTAGAATTGTATTACGAATATGAACGTAGGGAAGAATATATTTTATTAGGAATTCTATTTTAATTTACAATTGTATTAGGTATAGAAATTGTATTACCATATTTTACAATATTACGCAAACCATAATATTATAGGTCTGTTTTGGGTGGGAAGTTAAAACTGAGGATATTGTTTTTATTAATAGTATAGATTTTCTTTCCATTTTTAATTTACTTTTACTATTGATGATGTAGAATATTATTATTGAAATATTTCCGTTCCATTTTTAATTTTCGTTCCATTGTTTAAATTTGTGAAAGATTTACGATTTAATTGTGATTTGATTTATTCTACCGTGTAATATTATTGTGAAAAATTAACATGCAATGATTTGACCATTTTCTTTTCCATTTTAATTAATTATGGATATTTTTTTTAATTTCCAGTCAATTATTAATATTCATTTCCTTTTCCAATTGACATAATTTCTGTTCTATTTTCTATTTTTAATTTTCAATCAATTATTAATATTCATTTCCTTTTCCAATTTACCTAATTTCCGTTCCATTTTTAATTGATGATGTAAAATATTATTGTGAAATATTTCTATCATAATATAATTACCATAATTACTAATAATGAATTATAATCAATTATAATTAATATTATTTTATCATAATAATTACCATATTACTAAAATCTTCCTACGTTTGGGCGGGAAATTTTGGAAGAGGATATTGCTTATATATATATATATATATATATATATAGAATACCATACATAATATTACCAATTATGCTATTATATTATTACGTAATTAATATGTCTTTTCTATACGGTATTATGTTATTACGTTAATATGTGAATATAGAAACAATATTACCAATTAATAGATATTAGTTCATTTCCATTTTACATTTCGTTACCAAATAAACCTTATTAATTATTTGACCAATAAAATATTTAATTAATTGACTACAAAAGTTTGGGTGGAAAAATGAAATAGGAGGAGTTTACTTTTATATATAGTATAGATTTCTTCATTTCATTTTTCACTAACATTTAACAAGAATTGAATATGCACTTTAAAAAAAGACTAAAGAGGACACCCGAAGTGGCAAATTAATGAAGAGCTAGTTACAAAGAACCAATACCCTTCTAACCCAGCAAACACCATCTCTTTTTTACTTTAGATGGATGGGAGGAGCTCGATGACCTTCATGCCATATACTCATGCTAAATTGAGGAACTAGTCAAAAAATCGACTGCTCTATTTTTACTCTCTAAAAATATACTTGATTTAAATTAAACATCCCCAATAGTAAAAATATCAACTACTATCCACTATGTTAACGCGTAAGAATTGAATATGCAATTTTCTTTTTATTTATAGAATTTGACATCTTTACTCATACAATTAATCCATGTACCAAAAATAAATTTGAACTTTATTTCTTCATATCACTAGCTAAGAAATATACATATATGGTTAAACTTTCTAAATAAAACCATGACCCACCATTATACCAATGGGAGCCATTGCAAATTAAAAGGGCAATATTTTTTGTTAATTACAATGAGATTTAGTCCAAATAATGCCTCCAATTGGACTTTGTTATTGTTATTACTGCCCCAACGGCCAACACTAAAACCTAAGAAAAATCCCAAAGAAATAAAAAAAAAATAGAAATTCCAATGCTTACTTTTTCTATTCTTTGGGTAGCCATCCTATGGCGCACGTTAAGCACTGCACTTTTCTAAAATACCCCTATTGGCTATTGGGAGTACTAAATTATGTGTTGGGCATAATAAGGACAAGGTTTTGGGCCCCACATTCGTTGTTTATGTGGTCCCACACACCACGGCGTCATCTCTCGCCCCAGCCTCGCCGGAATCCCCTGGAAAACTCCGGCAGCTCCCCGAGATCGGCGAAAAGAGATTCGTCCTCTACCCGGTCTGGGAAAACCTCCGGCGGCGCGTCGTCGGCGTCCGTAACTTTAGTTTGCGTCATCCCGGGACTCTCGTCAAGAATGGCGAACGATGTTGCAGGCTCGAAATTCAAGAGCCAATCGGCGTCATAGCCGGCGGCGAGGGGAGATTCGTGACATTTAGCGGCGACCATTTCCTCGGAATCGCCTTCTGATTGACTGGAATGGTCGCTTGTAGCTCTTCGCCGCTTTGATTCGTCGGAAACCGCCGCGTCTGGTGCCGTAACGGCGGCGTTTCTGGCGGCCGGCCGAGAGTGGGTGTGCTCGCAAAAATAGGTTACTAGTAACACGTTAGGATCCGCTCGACTCTTCTCCACTTGTTTCCTCGCCGGACACCCTTTTGAACTACTACATCTATAATACCCTCTGCAACAACATTTAAGAATATATATCGTTAAGATAAAACATTTACTATATATGTTAAAAGTTATAGCTAGCAGTGAATGTATAACTTTATTTCCTTATAGACTGCATCTACATTTTGGATGTTGGATGTTGAAATTAATCTTTATCTGCTTCTGCTCAACAATTTCTGGTTACAGAATGTTAAACTTAGTCTTTTAACGGCCTCCGCCCCAACATATATAGTTCTCGCATGATTTAATGAAACCCAACAGAAACATAGTACCTAGGATGGGGAGACCCTTTGATAGGCTTTTGCCCATATTTCCTCCACGCCCAAGAATCCGCCGGCGGAATGCTGATTTCTCCGTCGTTAATAGTCACTGACGTCACTCTTTTCTGAGCAGATTTCCTGCGGCTCATTAATGGAGGAAAAGAATTGAAAACCCTTGAAGTTTAACGTAAATTAACCATGTTTAATTTACGTAATAAATTAAAAGATACCTTCGTTTGGGAAATGAAACCTTGGTGATCTTGGTGTCGTGATCGGTGCCGGAAACCGGGGAGTCGGCGCTGTTTTCCGGCGAGGTGTCGGAGTCGTCTTGCTCCGGAGGGGAAGGGTGGGTTTGGTCGAACCTACCAACCATAATTGTTTGAATAATCTAAGAAAAATTAAAGTGTATAGCCCTTTGTATCTCTCAACGATTTAGTGGAGATTCGGTCACTATAATAAAGAGATTTGATGAGAACAAAAAATGTGGTTGGTGGGGTGGTGGAGGATGTGGGGTGTGTGTGGGGGGGGGGGGGGGGGGGGGGGGTTTATT
>NC_044925.1:2745932-2784078 GCF_003576645.1 Ipomoea triloba | reverse complement strand
AAAAAAAAAAAAAGGGGGGGGGGGGGGGGGGGGGGGGGGGGGGGGGGGGGGGGGGGGGGGGGGGTAGGGGGGGAGTTTATTATAATTCCGACGAGATGGATTGGATAAACTCAACTAAAGATTGCGTGGGAGAAGACGTGCATGCGAGTAAAGGTGAAAAAATTAAGCCAAAAGGGTAATTATTATATTGCTATATATATGAAAGCTGCATTAATGACTATTTATTATCTTCCTAATTTAGTATTTATGAGCGCCCCACCACCCAGTACCAATTTTGAAAACGATTAATCGGTAAACAAGTTAATCAAATTACTAATGTAATTGTAAAATTAAAAGATCAATTCTGTCCTGTCAAACACAATAAGTATATTTAAGAGTCGATTAACACACTTATCCTGTTTGACATTGAACCCTATAGATATAAATATGCGGTCCATGCAAATATGTGGTCCATCTTGAGTTTAGGTGGCAAAAACTTGTATGAGACCGTCTCACCATGAGACGAGTCGGGTTAGGTCGGGTCAAGATGCGAATGTAACACTTATATGCTCAAATGTAATACTAATCAGGAATAAAATTTTTGTTACTTATAAGAGTAAATGTAATACTTTTAAGAGAAAATACAATAATTTTACATTTCGATTTAAAAGTATTACATTTGTTTTCAAAAGTATTATATTTGCCCTTATAAGTAAGGGACACTCGTCAACATTACTTATTATGAAAAATGTATTACTTTTTCTTTTATAAGTAATAAAAATTGTATTATTGATTAGTGTTATATTTGAGCATATAAGTATGACATTTGCATGGTGCTTTGACCCGACCCGACCCGTCTCACGAACAAGGATCTGTAAGACGGTCTCACACAAGTGTGACCCTTTTATAGTAGAATGGATATTGCTTATTATAAGTTAAAAAAAATCTAATTTTGTACTATATATGTTCTCATTTTTTGTCATGATCAAAAAGTCGATATTAAGAGCTATATTTTTGTCCCTATTTCTTTTTCTATCTCTCTTCGTGGCGAGAATAATATATACTTTTGAATAGTATGGATACTTATATAGAACTAATAATATCAAATACAACCATAAACCATGCATACGATATCTAGTTATACCTTTTGATTTAGAAGAAAATTCGCAACCGCTACTTGAAGATGCATAAATTGCTCATATTTTCATTTACTAAAGACGCTTATTGTTTAAAAGTGCGTTGCCACTACTTGGAGCAATAAAGATGTATATTGTCATTTACTAAAAACGCAAATGATTCATTTTTTTAGTAGTGACACCTGGTAAAGTTTACCTTGTGACTCTAGTTGGCAAAAGACCATAAAGAAGGTAAACCAGTTTATGTTGCAGATAATTGACTGACTCAAACTATGAATGTTAATAGACAACAACACTAAGAGTTTAATTAACTTGAAACCTTGTAGAACGTCCCACCTCCTTTCGATCTAGAAGGAGGCGGCGACTGTCGCCTTCTTCAAAAGAATGTCGTTGCGACTTGAAGGCCACGATAACTGATAAACGAGTGGATAGTTTTCTATCGGTAACAACGGCAGCTGGCGATGACGACTGGCATAGTAGTAGTAATGTCATTGTTAACCTGCTAAAAATTTATGCTTACATGCTAATGGTTAGATTGTACTCATTTGAGAAGTTGAAGAGTTTTATTAAAGCTTTTAAAAGATTGAGGAGCTAATTTCATTGTTAAGTATAGTTTAAGGCTTATTTAAATTGACCCGTATCCTTTATAATTTTAAGCTAATCCTAATAATAGAAATAAGACTTAAACACAAATAATTCATTAATGCTAATTATAATTATAATATTAATGTTACTAGCATTAGCTTAAAATTATAATTATGAAATTTACAAATAGTGTATGTTGTTTTTCACATTTATTCTAATTCCTACATATAAGCAAGAATTTATTGAAAAAAAAAATACTTATGTTTAAGGGTAAAAATGTTCATTTAACATAAAATGAGAGAAAATCACACTTTTAAAATAATAAGGAGACTAATTATATAGATGATTTAATTTCATTTTTTATCCTAGATTTGTAAGTGATAGTTCACTTTAAGTCATTTTTTATATGAACATTCACTTTTAGTCCTACCATTATTGTAATATGACTATTTTTGGACCTTTATCAACAAAACAATTTAAATATCGTTAAATACAAATGCATTTTGGTCTTCAATTATGATTTTTCTTTTCAAAAGAAAAATAAGCATATAAAATATAACGGGTCAACCTACTTTATAAAAAAAGATCAAAATGTCTTTGTACTTAATGACATTTCAATGATTTTATTGACGGAGGACTAAAAATGATCATGCCACAATAATATCAGGACCAAATGAGGATGTTCTAATAAAAAGGAAAAAAGTGATCCGTCACTTATAAATATAGGACTAAAAATGGAATTAACTCTTATATGGATGGTTATTTTTTTTTTAAAAAAAAACTCTTATATGGATCTATATTAATAATTCAGGGAGAAAAAGCGCCATAAACATATAATTCGAGAGGGGGTGTCATTTCCCCCAAAAAATATAAATTGTTGTACATACACAATATTATCCGCTCGGTAAAAAAAAATCACTAAATAAGTAAATAATACGGAGTGTGTGTTTTTTTTTTTAAATCAAAGATATAATATTAGTGTTCATGAGGCCTTACTTGAATCAACTTTTTTTTTCCTATCAAATTTTAAATTATTTGGTGTAGAATAATCTATTTAACCTATGTTGGATAATCAGTTTCATGAAAGATATGGCTAATAATTACAAATGATGAGTGTGATATATACTCACTCAGTCACATCATATAATACAATATATTTTATTCATCAAGTAAAAAGAAAGGTTAAAACTTTGTGGTAAAGTGACATCTTGTTATACTTTTATATTGGAGGTTGTGGATTCGAGTATCCGTGGAGGTATTGATTTCTTGTGCTTTAATAATATATTGAGAAAGTAATTATGAACAGATGCATTGTAATAGTGTCAGTAATATAATAAAAAAGAATTTAAATACCAACTGGATGTGTTGATCCAATTAAAATGTTTTTTTTTTATTTTATTTTTTTGGAGTGCTGACTCTATTACAATTAAAATGTTAATGCTTAGTATTTGAAAAAAGACAAAATTTTGGGACCACATGAATTATTTTTTCTGATTTATTTAAACTTTTCATTGTTTGTGGTAGTTTTAGGCAATTTTTAATTGTGGTAAAATTTGATCCATTTTATTTTTTAAAATTCAAAAAGTGTCGGTATATATATATAATGTATTACTATACTTTGGTGCAGTTGTTATACCGTGGACCATGGTCATGAACTGATATTGTAGTTGTGTTGAATTGATACTGCAGTTATGCTGAAAGAGAACTGCAGTTGTGCGGAACGGAGGCCGTTTCATCCGTTTGTTTTTATTAATCAAAACGACGTCGTTTTGATGCGCGATGCACAGTAAAATTTGCGACTTTGGTGTCTAGCCTGCAGACAGGTTCGGTCAAAAATGTGTTGATAAGAATCAAACTCAAGACCTTCAGATACGATAATCATGATCCACTCATTTGATCACTCCTTTCGGGGTAATCTTATGTGCATTTTTGAGTTTATTATATGTGAATATAAAATGGTCAACTAATTATTTCATGCCACTTGACCACAAGTTCTTTGCCATTTACTACTTTAAATATTCACAAATGTTGAGTATATTTGATCTGCCAAATGTGATTGAATTTTTGCTGATTGTGTGAGATATCAAATCATGTATTACTCCACATGATATGGATGTAGAACACACACCAAAATATATTAAAAAAATATCAATTTTCATTTCTAATTTTACTTTTAATATTAATCTTTTATAGTTTTTAAAAAGAATTTTTAATATTTATTAATTACCTGTGAATTAACTGATCTTATCATGATTTAATTGTGATGATGAAATGTACATAAAGGTTTTTTTTGTTTTTTTTTGTTTTTTGTTTTTTTTTTTGGAAACAGTACATAAATAAAGAGTCTAATAAAATAATGATACATATTAAAGATGATTGAAAATGGTCAAATAGACTCTTAAACTTTATACGCAAAAATAATTATATATCTGAACTTTAAAAAGTTAGAATTGAATATCTCAACTTGTCATTTTTTAGCATCTGGATCCAATAGTTGGTTAACCACATGTAAAAGTCACTAATGCATGCTTATGTGACAAGTCACAAATTGCAAAAAAAAAAAAAAAAAAAAAAAAACATTAGTGACACATTTTCGAGTAACTTCTTCAAGTTGAGGATGTGGTCGCTTCATTCTTCAAGTACGCCACCACCGATTACTTTTTTCATCAAAGAAGGCGATCGACGATTACGATTATCAGAACCCTAAAAAATAGTACGGAGTAAAAGATATTATATTATTGTTCTTTTTACTAGTAACCTATTGTTTATGGGTAAAAAGGATTTGATTATACAATTTCATTGAGTTGAAGTGTTTAGTTTTAATTTTTTAATGTATGAAAAGTCATTAGAGTGATAACTGATAAGAATGAGTGTACATTTTGAATTAAATGTGATGAACTTTCGTCAAACTAACATCAAGAAGAAAGTAAAAATAAATGGACTATTGGACAAAAAATTGTACACATTCCTTACCCATCAAAAATGGTAATCCTGTCTTGCACGAAAGATGCGTTTAAATAGTTAAGAGAATTGGTTGCATACATTATTAACTAAATTATTGGGATTTTCTAGAATGGAATATGGAATACTGCTAGCTATGTGTTATTGAAATTACATAGTTACATATATTATTTGGGAAGTTGTTATCGAATAGGTTGGATTGAGATTTGATTGAATTAGTATTATCCTCAGAGAGGTAGATATTACTAATATTAGTACAATATGCTAAAAAAAAAAAAGTGAAACAACACTTACTACTACATCGAAGGTTATAACTAGTTTTGAATTCACGTTAGGTAATCAGTTACTAGATTTGCCAGCCCTTGATCACAAAGCACGCCAACACCACGTTGCAGTATACCTTTTGTGAGAATACCAATTGATAAAATTAAACACTTACCACTATACTAAAAGTTAGAACTAGTAACAAAAGTGTAACTTGATTATCTAAAATGTAATGCATCAGGAAATTAGAACACCCCCTCCAAAATAAAGTGTAACTTGATTTCATTTATCCTAAAATTTTGTAAAGCCAAAAGATAATTCTAACCCAAGACATTTCATTTAAATACAAAGATAACACATGCAATATATCAACAAAAATATGGAAGGGAATAGTGAGATAAAATCATAGCATTAAGGATGTATTTAATATTGAGGGCCCCTAGGGGCACGAGCCAAAGATAATTGAAGTGAGGGGTGAGTTTGAAAATGGGAATTCAATTAGGAAAGTAGAAGTGTGCCTTTTAATATAAATACGGAAAGGTAGTTGTGAACAGATACTGCATTGTAATAGAGTCAGTAGTATTCAAAAAAAAAATATAAATAGGGAAAGGACTCGTTTAGTAGCATGGTATGGAGCATATTCAATAAAATGAGCAGTGTGGGAGAACAATTCGCCCAGGCTGTGGGGGCACCACCTTCCGCTCCTAGTGTCATATCTTGACTTGTTGGCATGGTTGCAGTACACTCTAGTTGGGCGGTAGACTAGCGCCTAGCGCCTAAGCGGTCTAGGCGGCGCCTAGGCGGTAACCTATAAAAACAAAAAATTAATTCATGTGTGTGGGTGTATGTCATATATTATATTACATATTATATATATATATATATATATATATATATATATATATATATATATATATATATATATATATATATATNTATATATATATATATATCTTACTTCTCTTACTTATATAAATAAATAAATTTAAATATATATAAATGTAATAATAAAATTAACAAGGCCGACTCGCTCGAGTTAACTCGGCTAACTCTGCTGAGTTGGGCGAGTTAACTCGGCCAAATTCGGCCTAGTCGGCCGCCAACTCGGCCCAGTCGGCCGAGTTAGGCGCTAGGCGGACGCCTAGGGAGCTATTCGCCTCGGTCCAGGAGCGCCTAGCGCCTAGGTGGGGATTTTTGCAACAGTGCTTGCTGGAGAGTGGCGAACCCCTTGGGACATGAGCACACTGGAGTGAACAGTTAATGGCTATATGGCAGACCACTCCCAAGTCTAAGGCCGTGGGGTCTTTCTGCCTGTAACCCGGTCACCTTAGCCCTCTTTCGATAGCTAGAGAACCCTCTTACATCTTCAATTTTGGCACATCAAGCCTAACTAGATATGTGATTATTTGGCTGAAAACATTAATATGTTGCGCCAAGCTAATTAAGTTTAAACCCTCCTGTATCTTAAGCTTGTAAAGTCTCTATTTTAGAAGTTGTTTGTTCGCTAGCGATTTTTTCAGGAATTGACCCTCCAATTTATCCCAAATAACTTTTGGAGTTGCCAAAACGTGATCACGACTTCATATGCGAGACATAACCAAATTGTTACTGCTACGCGATTTTTCAAATCTTCCCAATCAGCTTCTTCCTTATTAGCTGACTTTTAATTTGTCTTCAAGGTTTATAGAAGACCTTGATGTGCCAACAAATCCTTAACCCTAGACTACCATGACCTGAAATTCCTTGTACCATCAAACTTTGATACTTCAAATTTTAGTTTGCACTCGAACTAGTCATCTTAACCATGCTTTGATATTAATTTGTTGTGATTAACAAGAACAATAAACAATAGTGGTCGTAGCATAAAACCACATACAAATACCCGGAGTATTCCGGGGTTATCGAACCACAGGGAAGTGGGGTATCAAGCACTAGTTACTAATTATATTCGCAAGAAGCTATTCCTACGTTAACAATGGATGGTTATCTATGAATATGCAAACGAGATAATTAAAACAAGGGAAACGGGTTTTTGTATTCAAAGAGGTAAAAGCGGGATTTTTGGGAGTTGAAGTGTTTAATCACCTAGTGCCAATCTAAAGTGAAATAATTATTTGGGTTAAACAAGTGTGGAGAATTGCCATCTAAAAGGGAAAGGTTGCTCTCGTAACTCAAACCCAAAATACGGTAATTGGAATACTCACTCTCGTGAGCTATTCACAATATATCCCTTAACCGAATTGTCCTCTCTCGAGGTACAATAGTCAAGTGCAATTGCGGGTGCTCTTTGATTCATAGACAAATCTAGCAAGGGTACAAGCAATCATATGCATCTAATTACAAGTATCAATAACATAAATCACAATTGCAACACAAGCAATAAACCCAAATAGATATTTCATTAAAACAAAATAAGAACTAGGCACATAGGTTCATAAACACTTTTATACCCAAAAATCCCAAAAGAAAGTTTAGCCTAACATGGCTAAAATAGATCCAACAAATATTCAATAAAGTTCAAAATAGAAAAGAGAAAGGAAGATATTCTCCCAAATGATGCCTCCAAGCTCTTTTCTTTGATCTCCTTTTCAAAAGTTGTGATGATTTCTTCTTTGGCTTTTGGAGATGATGAAGCTTCTTTTCCTTGTTCTTTTTCCTCTTTTTCTGACAAGAACCAGCCTCCAACTGGTAGGGTTTGGGGAGAAATGAAGCCTTAAATAGTGGGATCCAAAACAGGGACAAATCTGGAATTTTGTTCTGGGATGAATAGTGTCCTGGGCAGGATTCTCGACGCGTCGAGAATGTTTCTCGACGCGTCGAGAATAAAATGGCGAAATTTTTATTGCTCTCTGGAAGGTCTCGACGCGTCGAGAGATGTTCTCGACGCGTCGAGAATCTGCGGTGAACAGTACTTTCGGTCCCATTTTGACTTCTCAACACTTTTGATTCCTTTGCATTGCCTTTTTGCTCCCAAGTGGTTATAATGCAGCACTAAACACACCAAAGACACTCAAACCAAGCATTATACCACTTTAAATAAAATAACAAGGAAAAAGCATTGGAGATAACATTTTAATACACAATTAATTATAAAACCTAAATAAAAACACAAGTAAAATAGGTACAAATGAGAGTGTATCAAATAGCAATAACAGAAAGTAAATAAGACAAGATTTAATTTAAGTGGTTCAATAATGTGTCAATGTCCACGAGAATGGAACAATTGTTTATTAATTGTGATGGTTATCATAACACATCTAGAGTTACAAGCATCATATTTATATTTGTTCCACTATTATTCCTTATATGGACATACTCAAACAGAATATGATATCCGCGTGATAGATAAACATGAAAGCCACTTCATTTATGAGTGGGAAAAAATAGCAGTTTTCTATTCACTAACAAGGTTTAAAACATAATCTAAATGGAAAAATGACGAGAAAAATAAAACTATATATAGAAAAATAAAAAATGCAAAAGATGGCAAATCGCGTAGAGCAAATTAATATCAATAACCAAAAGTAAGTTTATTCTTAAAGGGAAATTATTCTTTTGAATAATAATGTATCAACAGCGTGGAATCAAGAATTGGGTTGGGTGGATTTTCAAAAAAAAAAAAAAAAAAAGAATTGGGTTGGGTAAATATACACACACACACGTAATTGTAATAGGGAGATAATTGTCTAGGTAAAATATTGTAAATGAATTATTTATTTGTCATAAGTTTGATGATTTTGTTAAGTTTATTTATCTTGATTAGTTATATATTGTAATTGGTAATATGTAAATGAAACTTCATAGTAAAATATATTTGGTCTAAAATATCATTTAATAATTGAGTAACACTTATTATGTGAGATCGTCTCATGAATTTTAATTGATAAGACATGCCGAATCTATGATAGTTGCTGGTTACTTATGATAGAAATCTGCTATCTAGTCGCCTTCTCCAGATCATAGACAAGACACACACATATCTATATCACTCAATATTATTATCACTTATCATAAGTACTTGTAAGTTTTTTTGTTTTTTGTTTTTTTTTGTTTTAAATCATTTTTCAAATAACTTAGTATTTTATAACCTGAAAAGTAATATAAAAAATGGATGCTGATAAACACTGCACATTCTTTATTTTTTTAATCAAATTTTTATAGGAAAAAAACGAACTGTTGAAAAAAAAAGGGGGAAAAAAAGGATCACTAAACAGAGGGGGATTGTTATGCCGTGTACCCTGCAAGGTGGACCTGAGTTTACATTCACATACACTATACTCTACATTCACATACACTATACTATATATTCACACTTTGTAAACTCTACATTCACATATTACAGGATTATATGATACTTTACATTCACACTTTGTAAACTCCACATTCACACATTACAAGATTATATGTTTAGTAACTATATTACCATTGTTATGCATTCACACATTCAAAACTCTATATTCACAGGTCATGTACTCTATATTCACAACTTAAGAACTCCACATTCACACATTACAGGGCTACAAGTTACTAGAACTTCTAAACTCTATTACAGATTCACACATGCATAACTCTACATTCACAATTTCTATACTCTACATTCACACTTTGAAACCTCTACATTCACACATTTCTAGGCAACTCTACATTCACACAATCATAAGTCTACATTGACGATTTCTATACTCTACATTCACACTTTGAAACCTCTACATTCACACATTTTTGGGCAACTCTAATTCAGCAATGTGTTAAAAAAAAAAAGAAAAAAAAAAGAAGAAGACAAAACGACGTAGTTTTGGACTCAGGTCCACCTTGCAAGGTGGACCTGGGTCCACGGCATAATTTGCCCAGATTAGGACCTCTTCTTAGTGGGCCTGATTTTGGTGTTAACTTATTGAGTCCACGTGAATAATTTGTACACTTAATTTCTTTTCAATATTTTCTAATTATGTTTATGTAAGAATTAAAATTAAAAAAAAAAAAAAAGGGAATCTCTAAGTCCAATATCAATCAACATCATCACAGAGTTTTAAAATTGGATAAAAATTATAGAGAATTTTAGTATGATTTAATTTTAAAATTGGATAAAAATTATAGAGAATTTTAGTATGATTTAAATGGAATTAAGAGTGTATTATTATTAGGGAAAAATGACATTTTTTTTAGTATTACTATTGACTCTATTAATACTTCCACTGGAATTTGAACCTGTGACCTCTCATTAGGAGAGCCACAGATAACATCTTTAGCATTTTCAATCTCTCAATCATGAGGTGTTGGTCGGAACTTAGTCTCTTAATTATTAGTATCTCCACTTTCAATCTTCAAGTTAACCCTAAAGTAGTGTTTTTGGTTTCTCAAATGAGTAATTTGCAATGAAATTAAATTTATGAAACTGCACCAAGACCTTGTGGTCTAACATGCTTCTACGTAAAAAAGTGAGGATTGATATGAGGATTACGACAATGTCATATAGGGGAAGATTTAGGTGAAAACATGCTTCCACGTAAAAAAAAAAGTGAGAATTGATATGAGGATTGATATTATTCGTCCATTTGGATAAAAGTGGGGATTGATATGATCCATACATTTGGATAAATTAATGGTTGAGTATTGTTGGAAAATAAGGGGTGTTGTCGGTTTCATAAATATTGCATAGAATTAATGCCATTATGGGGTCCTCTAAGAGCATCCTTATCAATGGAGTTTTTTCACGGTTATTGAGGAGTTTTTGTAAGTGTGATTAGGAAAGATCAGAGAAAATGGGAGAAGATGAAAAAAAAAACAAAAAAAAAAAACAAATTTAATTAATAAAAAAAAAAGTTGGGTCAGGCGCGCCTGACGCGCCCAGCTGGCGCGTGGCTGGGCGCCCTTGTTGTGCCTGACGCACGTCAGGCGCAACAGGGCTAATTTCCCTTTGGTACCATTTTACTGTAGAATAAACTCCAATTTGCAGAAGCTGCTGCATCTTCTCTCTCCTGGGTTCTCACTCTTCCACCTCAAATAGCACTGTTCCAATATCTCCAAAATATGCACTGATGGCCTTGCTCTAAGTATAATAATTTTGCCACATTTAGTTATGAATTTTCAAAATTGACCAAATTGTTATCATTTATAGTTCAAGTTTACCAGTCATGATCCTTCAACTTCCAAGTTTACACACAAATGATACTATTTATTTTTATGTGCAATGCACGAATGTTTGAGCCCACTATCAAAATACTAATTTAAATTTATTAAATAAAAAATAATTTAAAATGTCATTTTTGTTCCATCATAGTAATACTTGTAAAAGTCCTATATTTAGGAAAAAAAAAAAAAGAGATACTATTTGAGTATGTGATGAATATGAAATTAATTATTACCATATTATTTATGTCTATAATGAAAAAAAAAAAAAAGTAGTTCAAATATGTGAGCCAATACTTTTCAAAAAAAAAATGTGAGCCAATAATTATAGGATAAAATTAATGAAACAATTAATAAATATGATATGATTAATTTGCTCAGGGATGCTTAGCCCAGACTTGGGAATGGGTGAGGTGCAAAATTTTGGAACCAACCTTGCTCCTAGACTCCTTAAATCCGTATGTTGAGACGGAAATCTCCCAACATCATAATTGTGGAGGGGTGATATGAGAGGTTTATACTCAGTCAAGCATGGCTACAAGATGATTATAAGAAATGCAGAATTATTTGATCTGGCACTGGATTTACAGCTTGGTCTCAACTTTGGAGGATGAAAATATCGCTAAAGTTTCATAATTTTATTTGGAAGTGTGCCCGTTCGATCCTCCCTATAAGATGTGCTTTGATGAACAGAGGAGTTCAACTGGATGCTGCTTACCCGCTTTGCAATTCTAAGCTTGATATGATGATGCATTTGTATCTATACCCCCTGTGGCTTATTGGATCAACAAATTATACTAAACCCTTGAATGACATTACAATAATTTTATTTTTACACAAGAAAACATCCAATGTATTCCAGAGGAACTATTTGTCCATTAATTATAATTAGATAATGCATCATACGATTTGGGGATTTAATTTCAATTTAGATCAATATTGTTAAGAATTGCTAGAGTTACAACTCCTACACTCAATCCTTCATCTTCTGCAGCTTCAACAATGGCCTCCATTGCAAAGATGTATTTGCAGGAAACTCTAAGTTCAACAATGCTAAGATCCATTTCTTCCAAGGCCTCTACTATTCTCACAACCAAATCTTGGTGCCCTACTTTCTTGCATGCCACCTTCACTATAATCTTTTCTCCATCCTTTTCCACTTTCACTTCCTGCTCATTATTACACCCACATCTTAGTACAAATTCGCTAGAAAATAAAAATAATTTTGAAATTACATTCCACAATAAAATATTACTCCCTCCGTCTAATTTTATGAGTTTGATTTAGTTAACGAGGCTCGACTTGAGTTAATTTTAATTCAAATTTTCATAATATTAAGTTTTGTATTATTATATAAAATGTATATATTTAGAAACTATATTAAAATTACTATTAAACACACAAAAATAACAAATTTAAAAATAATTAAAAATATTAAAGAAAATAAGCAAAGAAGAAAGAATTAGTTTGACAATGAATAATAAATATGACTGGTAAAAAATAGACAATTTTTTTTAAAGTGGCATTATCTGATTTGACTTTTCAATATTTGATTATTAACTCTTTTTTTTTTTAAACTAGTGGTGAGGTCTGCCAATTTATGGGTATCAAATGAATGGAAGCTACATTAGAAGGTGAAATTTTTGAGGGATAAAAAGTAATTTCCTATTAAACTATAAGAAAATAATGAAAAAAAATTAGTTTGACTATTGAATAGTAAATATTATACGTAAAATAAGATAACAATAGTATTTATCCAAAGCGCACTCTCATAAAGTGACTGCGAATTTTTCTTGTCACTCAATAAAAAAAAATAATTAAAATAGACTGATATTATCACAAATGGGTTTACACTAAATCTTAATTATAAAATCTCATCTGACTTGTGAGATGAGATAACTCATAACTTATAATAAGTTGAGCAAGGCTACATTTCCCTATAAAAATTACTCACTAAGAATCAATTTTAAAGGGTCATTATTGTACTAAAATTTTTAATATATATGATATTTCATGGGCTCAGTTTTTTAGTTTAATTTTTTACACATACTAATTTCATTATAGCAACGTCATTTTAATTACATTTTAGGTTCATTTGATAATATATGCTATTGTATATATGGGATATGTTTTTTAATTTCAATTTTCACACACACTTGTTTTTGTATAGTAATCATGAAATTTCATTTTAATTACAGTTCAGGTTCATTTGATAATATATGTTATTAAATCCGTTCTTTTTTTCTTCTTTGTTTTTTTCATGTTTTGGGCAAATTTTAATTCTATTACAATTTCTTTTGACAATATATATATATATATTAATATATATATACACGCACACCGTGACCATGGTCTATTGTATAACAACTATGTCGGCATTGCCCCCTAAAAAATAAGTTTACTAGAAATCATAAAATTGCCCTATTTAAAGCTTAATTTAATCTCTAATGACTAATGTTTGAATAACTTGATATGAAGTTTCATAATATACACATATTATTCACAAAGTGAGAGAGAGAAAGCTAGAGAGAGAGAGAAAGTACTTGGATATTATGGAGGATGTAGTGCATCTCTGTTTTGATTGCTTCTAGTTGGAGTTGTAAATTGAGGATGTAAAGAATAGTGTCGGTGATGATAGACTTCGTCTTAACCTTCACAAACAACAACCATAATCAAAATCACATATATATTTGAGGGAATTCAAACATTATATTAAACACTCCGAAAGATTATAGTCATGATGGATCGAGTGCAGATCAGATCATCATCAGAAATATAGATATATAAGAGTTTAATAATTCAATGGAAAGAAAGAAGCTATAGTAAGGTTATTGTGTTTGAATATGATGATGAATATATAGTTACATACAGATTTGGAATTGGTAAGAGATTGAAGAAGGCGAAGGTGTCTGCGCAACGCCGCTCTCATTTGGAGCCTTCTTGGTGCCATCTCCTTCTCCCTCTCAGCTTTTTTGTGTCTGCAGTAGTATATATTATATTTCTCTCAGAAATACTATGACTACTTCATGAAACCATTAGAGCTGTTGTGACTTTTATAGTTGAAAAACGAGAAATACTATTTCAACCCTCAATATATATATATATATATATATATATATATATATATAATATATATATATATGTATATGTATGTATGTATGTTCAAGTGCGATTATCATTCTCAGGTGCAGTTGTGCGGTTAAATTTGAACTATTGATTTTGCATAAATCATCGTCCATAATTAACCGTCATTAAAAAATGCGCGATGACAATTTGGTCTTTTTGCATCTAGGTCAAATTTAAGTTGCATGGTTTTTTTTTTCTTGCCTGGTTTTCCGGTGTGTGGTTTTTATGCTTAAGTTGGGTGATTTTTGTACTGTGTGGTTTAAGGTGCGTCAGGTGCTGAAAACTTAAGTGCGTCGATCTAAAGCTTTATGTACGTGATTTTCTTTCTTAAGGTGCGTGGTTTGTCTATTTAAGGTGTGTCAGTTGTTGAAATTTAAGGTGCGTCAGCCTAGAGTTAGGTGCATTGTTTTCCCTCTTAAGGTGCGTTGTTTTCCTTCTTAAGATACGTGATTTGTATGCTTAAGGTGCGTCAATTGTTGAAACTTAATGTGCGCAATTTTAAAACTTTAGGTGTGTGATTTGTGTTCTTAATGTGCTTTGCTTGTGTGCTTAAGTTGTGTGGTTTGTGTTCTTAAGGTGCGTGGTTTGTGTGCTTAAGGTGTGTAATTTGTGTACTTAAGGTGCACCATTTTAATATTTAATATGCTTCTATTTGAGTTAACCGCACGGGAAGTTATACCCTCACCTGAATCCTTCTATATATATATATATAATTAGCTTAGTCAATTTTGATTTATTTGATCACTATTAACTGTTTGATTAATTAGCTTTTTGTAACATATTATTGCTTCAAAACGCTAAAATTCAAAAAGCTGCTCAAAGTAACTTTTTCGATTAGCTTTTTGATAAAGCCATTTTGCATGTAATCACCTATCAGCTACCAGCAAATTTACCAAACATTTTTTTTACAATCAGCTAATGTTATCAACTAGTCAAATTCACTAATCCAATCGACTAACAACTATTTACCAAATATCTCCTATGTAAATTACTACGAAGTTACAGAAATAATATTTACAGCTCCATCTGAATATCTGATAGAGAGATATCATGGTTATGTACTAAAAATTAGTTATAACTTATAAAGTACTATAATTCCCAAGCGATTCTTGAATATTTTTATAATTAATTTATTACAAGTATAAATATTATATTATGATTAAATAAAAACAGTGTTTTTCTCTTTTTTTTTTTTTGTTGGTAAATTCATTGGGTCTTTCTCTATCCGTGTAACGGTCCAGTATTTTTTTTTCTTGGTCATATATGAATGCATTTTTAGTAAATAGATAGTTTTAAATGTAATATTTTTATAGTATGTATATTCCATTATTTTTTAAAATGCATTAGTAACAATGATTATTTGAAGCTTTTGTGTTGACAAGTTTGAATAAATCTCACTGTGTAAAGGAAAGATTCAAAATTTAGGAGAATATGCTCTGTAAATTAGAGGAGGGAAATGCCATACACTTTGTAGTAGCTTGATGAATTTACACTTATAAATATGTTGTAATGACTTAATGAACATGTAATAGTACATTAATGAACATACAATTATGAGTTATCACTTATTGTAATTGTAGTATAGGTTAATTTAAAAAATTAACATGAAGTCATTTAAAAGAACTCAATTAAAGTTTTTTAATGATATACTTTTTTATACATTAATTTTATTTGTACATTAAGAAAAAATTAAGTTAAAACAATTCAGTGAGAATTATTAATTTATTGAAAATTCTAAATAATTTTTAAAATTTCTCAACCACGCACTCATTTTTTTCCCCGATTAGACTAGATTTACTCTTATTTTATTATAACGGTCACACTTATGTGAAATCGTCTTATGTATCGTTTTTCGTGAAGTGAGTCAGGTCAGTTCGGGTCAATAGCAAATGTAATACTAAATCAGAAATAAAATATTTATTATTTATAAGGAAAACATAATACTTTTAAGAATAAATGTAATATTTTAATATTTTGATGTCAAAGTATTACTTTTTTTCATCAAAAGTATTATATTTTCCCTAAGTACGGTTGCGCTTATAAAAAAAATGTAATACTCTTGATAAAAATGTAGTATTTTTACATCAAAATGTAAAAGTATTACATTTTTCTTCAAAAGTATTACATTTTCTCATATAAGTAATAAATGTTTTATTTCTGATTTAGTATTACATTTTCTAGGATAAGTATTACATTTCATATTGACGCAACCTGTCTCACGAATTCACAAAAGTTTTTATCTTATTATAATTATAATTATAGTAGATTATAATTTTTTACTTTTAGTACTAAACGTTAGTATAATTTGTTAAAATAAAACTTATTATATAAAAAACGGTGTTTAATGTATCAATAAAATTCAAATTTTGCACATGGTTCATTGAATGTTATTGGATTTAATTAATTATTATTTTAGATTAAAAATATCTAGTAATTGAAAATAAACCAATATGTTTTAAAATTTAGCTTTAGACTACTTAATTATTAGTTTATTTTAAGGAATCATTACGAGGAAAGCTTGTTTTCTTCCTACTGCATGCATCTTCATCATTTCATCCTTTGATTTTATTTTTATTTTTTAATTTTAAAGTATTTTATTTTTTGTTATTATTATACAAAACGTGAAAATTAATTATGATGGCTTTGCTTACTGTTGGGGGCGGAACACGTGGAACAGGACTAGATTCCTCGGTGAACATATAATGCAAAAGAGAACAAGGTAATTTATTGTGCCTATCAATTTTAAAAACATGACATATAATTCTATTCTTCTGAATTATTAGTGTTGTAAATGTGGTTACTCGCTATTTTTTCTGTTCAAAGATCACGTTTTTTTACTCTATTTTTCATTCTTCGTTTGTTCTTATTCCACCGACAACAATATTTTGACTTCATCCTAATTGTGCATTTCTGAACATTGTTTGGTGTATCTTTGCATACCTAATGGTGTGTTTTTTGGTGATGCGTACCTAATGGTGCATATTTGTGTTGTGCATTTTCTAACATTAAATGGTGTATATTTGTATACATAGTGGTGCGGCGGCACTAACCGCACGTTAAGGCGCGGCCGCACTGAATTCTACTATATATATGTGTGTGTGTGTGTGTATATATATATATATATATATATATATATATATATATATATATATATATATATATATATATATATATATATTGTTAATAAAACTTAAAAAGAAGAAAAACAGTTTTTGGAAAATAACTCTCAAGTTGTACTAAGTTTCATGTCAATTATTCTACTTGTAGTTCAGGAGATAGTTCAATGTAACAGGTTTACTCTGTATCAATCCAAGTTAGAGTATGTACTAGTGCAGTAGATGGTTTAGGAGTTCTGAAGACATTGAAGATCATGAAGTCGGCTCTCTGAACAAAAGTATATGATCTAGATCAATTTCAGAGACGATTATTCATTTACAACCTCTTCAAGATTTCAACAGGTTTAAATAAGAGCCACCTCTTATTTAAGATTCCAACAGGTTTAAATAAGAGCCAACTCTTATTCAGAAGGTTGTTGAGTGAATTACGAAGAATAATCCACAGAGTATACTCTGATTGAGTTGAAAAGAGATCTTGACAAAGGTTACCTTTGATTCAAGATAGAACTTCTCTTCACGAGAAGAAGGGCACGAAGTCACTCTGGTAAGCAAGGTGTGCTGCTGTTGAGGGGGAGCCTCAATTCAAGAAGATCGGGAGATCATGGATTTGTCAACTCTTCAAGGCTAAGCTCTAGAATGCTGCATTGATAAAAGTTCTAGAGTTAGCCGTGTGAGCGCAATTGTATTTGTGGGTACATTTCTTATTGCCAGTTCAATGAAGAGTTGGGCATCCAGAGTGACGCCCCCAGACGTAGGAACTGATGTTCCGAACTGGGTTACCAATTGCTTGTGTCTTTATTGCTTTACTTTTATACTCTTGATTATGAATTGCTTGTCTGAACTACTAGTTGAAAACTATCTTTTGATTTTCTTAATTTGAGTTGGTCAGCTATAGACAACGTATACTCGTGATCTGACCAAATTACCGACTAGGGTCACAAGACTAGTTTAACATAAAGCGTACATTTAAGTGTGGAAAAGATATCCCTTCGGGCTTCAACCACTCCTTTCTCTTTTATTTTTTTATTTTTAAGAATTAACAGTCACTTAAAAATTAAAATAGTATCAATTATTCAATTTATCTACACAACATGGAATCACATGGTCACTTAAAAAGCATTGTTTCACTCCATTATTGAATGAAATAGTTTATGAAGAAACGAGGATTGGGAGAAATATATATATATATATATATATATATATATATATATATATATATATATATATATATGGTGGTTGGTTTCTTGTCAACTTTATGATGCTAGTGGATTTTTTTAAGTACAAAACCAGATTCTCATCACTTTTTTTTTTTTTTTTTTTGAGAAAGATTCTCATCACTTTTAAATCATAAAATCCTACTGACAGTGCTCCCATTTTTCTTTTAAAAAAATATTTGACATGAAGCTCGTGCCAAACTTTTGCTAAATTTATAACTTTAAAAATGCAATAAGCGGCAAGGGTGTATCATTTTCACGCCCATCAAAATCACACTGTCCTCAAAGGCTCAAAGTGCAACAATGGCATCAAAAAGAGAAGAAAACAGTTGTTCTAAAGTTTAGAGACGTAACAATGTCGCCCTAGAGAGGCAATGAAGCCAAATGTTTAATTTTTGTTTTTATATTTGAATGAAACAAGTGTTGCACTGTTATGTAATTGATTTATATCGTTTCTTTTCATTAAAAGAAATGACGTTATTTTGGATCATGATCCACACAACTGTGTGGACCATGGCTCACTGTATAACTATTGCCATGGTATAATGTACTCCGTAATAAACTAGGCAAATTATGTTGTGGACCCAGGTCCACCTTGCAAGGTGGACCTGGGTCCAAAACTACGTCGTTTTTGTCTTCTTTTTTTTTTTTTTAATTAGAAAACATATTGCTGAATATAGAGTTGTCCAAAAATGTGTGAATGTAGAGGTTTCAAAGTGTGAATGTAGAGTATAGAAATCGTGAATGTTGATTTATGATTGTGTGAATGTAGAGTTGCCCAGAAATGTGTGAATGTGGAAGTTTCAAATTGTGAATATGGAGTATAGAAATCGTGAATGTAGAGTTATGCATGTGTGAATCTGTAATAGAGTTAAGAAGTTCTAGCAACTTGTAGCATTGTAATGTGTGAATGTGGAGTATAGGACCTGTGAATATAGAGTTTTGAATGTGTAAATGTGGAGTTTACAAATTGTGAATGTAGAGTATAGTGTATGTGAATATAGAGTATAATTACTAAACATATAATCCTGTAATATGTGAATGTGGAGTTTACAAATTGTGAATGTAGAGTATAGCGTATGTGAATGTATAGTATAGTATATGTGAATGTAGACCCAGGTCCACCTTGCAAGGTGTACCTGGGTCCATGGCATAACAACCCAATAAACTAATAATGATAGGCTAAGGACTATCTTGGGCTGTTATGATAATTGGGCCCTAAATAGTACTGGGCTGAAACGTTTTCAACTGTATGTGCACTTGTGTTTTAGTTATGTGGGCTATCATCATTTTAATAATACATCTATTATAATTATAAGGCTATCCCATTAGTTGATTTTGAATGAATTATAAAATAGTAAAAGCTAATAGGGTAGTTTTTTATAAATGTGGGGATGTGAATTTTAAAGATGTTTTTCTCTTGCAATATATTGAATTTTGGCCGAGCTTGTGGACCACACTAGGCAAAATACAAATGCGCCTCACTTGTGTGAGGCACAGATTTCGTGCCCGCTGGGCACATTAAGAATCCCTTTTTTTTTTTTTCTTTTCAGTTTTATGACATTTCGTTTTTTTTTTTTTCTTCCTTTTGCTTCCCCTTCTCTCTTAACTGGAACCTAAACATTTGTGCAAAAAACTTAGCAACGTTGGTTGTTGAAAATTTTATTATTAATAAACTACAATGATGTCCGAAACAAAAAGTGTAGACATGTAGGGAGGGCTTGACAAGAATTGAAAATTTTGTTTGACAAATTCAACCAAAAAAAAGTATTAATTAATAAAAATTAAACTCATAATTATACTAGGATCATGGTGTACAGTGTATTACTTGGCCACCCTTTTGTGACCATTTTATATTTATTATTCATTCGTGAAATCAACTTTACTTTCTTTGTTTATTTTATTTAATATTTTATTATTATTTTAAAATTTAATTTTTCTGTATTTAATAGTAATTTTAATTTGATGTATTTTTAATAAATAAATTTCATATATACTAATATCTAATACTAAATTAAATATTTAAAAAATTAAATTATAAATAAGTTAAGTCAAAGTTTCAATGCTTCATTAATCGAAACTAACACATTAAATTGGATGGAGGGAATATTAGAATAGACAAAAATGTTTTGGGTTCGAACAAAATAAGAGAATATCCATTGTTGCGTTTTTCAGCCATGAAAATGGAAAAAGGATGAGTTCTCACCATTTTCGGCACATGCTTAAGGATATCCCTACTCCATTGATGCATCTAGCAAGCTTGTAATCAACTTATAAAAGCGCCTTAAAGAGGAATGCTTGAATATGACAAGAGAATCACGAGATTTGCTATCAATTGTTCAAAGATTACAAGATTTGTTGTTTTGCTACCTATTGAGACAAGACATGCCCTAACATGACAAATGAGTAATTATTTATACAAATTGTGTGTTTGGGTAATTAATAACCTGCGCGATGTAGGTGCTCGAGCAGAGTGAGCAGATCCATTATATCCATTAGTAATTCAGTGTCTCGGCCACCATTGTGCCACTTGCCGTCCCGGCCTCGTTGTCTTGGATTGAATGCCTTGGCCAATCCCGAGATCGGGTCATTTACTACAAGGTTCTCGTTTTTATTTTCGGAACAAAACTCTTCAAGCATGTATTTTGCCTCTTCTTCCTTCTTAGATACTCCTAGGAATATTAAAAAAAAAAAAAAAAAAAAGGGATGGTAGTTTGTGGTAACCAAAGGTTAAGGTTAATACGTAGGTGGTCCGTGTCAAAAATGGGTTCATTCATGCAAAGGGCCATGTTAATGAATGAATATGCTACTTTTGTAAATGGCATATGCCCAGGTTCTTGACCAAATAAAAGTGGGTTCACCCTAACCCATGCAAAATGCAACATTGAGTTGAGATGTAGCCTGTAGCTGCATTGCATGGCAAAATCTCCCTTGGCAGGCAGCCATGGAAAGCACTTTGATTATTGTGTCTCTTCCAAATGCTTAATTGTGCCCTCTGCCAAAGGAGATTTGCCTAGCAATTCTTTTTGCAGCATTTGCAAATATATATCTGAAGGTGTGCACGGAAAAACTCGACCTTAGACAAGGAGGTAAATCAGCCTAGTTGTCTATAGCTGATGAGTCATGAGTGGATCAAATTAAGAAGGCTAATAGATCACTGGCATATATATACATGCACTGGATGCAGTGATTCGGTTTATTTCACTTTGACCGATCAGGTACATAATTTAATTTTGATATGATTTGTATGTTTACCTTTTATTGTTGAGATTGTTAAACTTGTCATATTGACTATATAGGTTATTATTGTTGAGGTTAACTTATATTCAACAATATAATTAGCACAAAATCTGGATATCCTTGGAGAATTGAATGGATGGGTATATATGCTAAGAGCAATGCCCTCTCTGGATCCAGTCTGTTGAATGATCTTTCACTTTAATTGTGTTGCTGTCATATATGGTCCCCCATGTTTATATATGGATATATAATGCCCCCACAAGAACTTACGCGTTTGCATCATAGTACTCCGTATCATACATTTATTCATGCATATATAGTGTTGGTTTTTTTTTCTTTACTCCGTATCATAATTGATTGTCTATCAAAATACTCTTTTTCACTCCGACGGGACAGCTTAATGGTTTAAACCCACATGTACGTATGAAAAATTATGGAGGGAGTGAAAGAATTTTACTCCCTTAACTATCTCCATGAGATGGTGCAATTTGAGCCAACTCTTTGAAGTTATAATGTCTATGAGTCCCAACTCTTTTGATTTTCTTTAGTTGTAAGCTATGAAGTAAAAGCGAGAATCCTTGAAGGATAGATATATTCTTTACCTGCGAGTAGTCGATACTAAATTACTAATAGCATTGATAAGTGCATATTTGTTTATATTTTTTCCTATTTCACTAAGTCATTTTGTTTATAGACTATTCCAAATTTCATGAGATCAATTAGTACTTATTTGTGTTATTTTACAAGAAGTATAAGTTAGAAAGCATTTGAAGCAAAGATGAGCATTATTTTCATACATTTTGGTGGACATTGGAGTCAAATGGAGGCCAAATATAAAGCTATTAAGATGGAGAAAAATCTTGGGAAGTTGTATCCCCATGCGTACACCCGTCCCTCTAGGAGTACGTACACAAATTCAAGCCATTTTTCGTGCTCACTGGAATGTTTGTACCCCCTTGCGTATGCCCCTCCCTCGGTCCATCCAAGATTATCTCAAAAACGAAGCAGGTGGTGTACCATCTTGCGTACGCCCGTACGCATGCCAATACGCCTTATTCCAATGCACATTGGAACATCACATACTGCGGTCGTCCCTGAGGGCATCCCACTGTGCTCTGCCATTATTTAAGCTCGTTTTTCACTCATTTTACATGGTTGAGCCCTAGACGTACATTTTCTACTCATTCCTTTCATATTTTAGGGTTAGATTAGGCTTAGATTTAAGTTTTACAACACTTTTGAAGCTTGTAATCTCGGATTTGAAGCTTGGATTCCAACATTTCAAGATTGTTCTTCCATTTTCAATACATAAGTTCTCCTTCCTTTTATCTCTTTTCTTTTGCAAGGTTTATGTTTATTACTTGTGCTTTCGTGTTCTTTATGCTATTTAACCAAGAGTAGTTAGTTTATGGGCTTGAGTTAGGATGGTATTATCTATTTTGATGCTTATGTTGTGATTATTGTGAAAAAAGGAGGAAGAACCCCACCTAGAGTTCTTGAGTTTGAGTTGGGTCTTTAATCTATCTTGCAATAGTTGATACGCAGCAATTGTTGTTTGTGTTTGGAAAGTCTTTCATCTCAATGAGAATTGGATAGAAGACTTGAGCCTTCCCACTCTCGAACCCAATTTTCCTTCTATGGAAATAGGGGTAGATTGGGACAATCCTTGTTCTAATCCTTGTTTTGACTATTATTTATTTGCGCTTGTCTCAAGACCTAGGTAAATTGTTCTTCCCCCAACCTTAAGTGTTAAAGCAACTAGATGGTAATGCCTCTAACTTCAGTCCTATTTCTTTATTTTGTATTTATCAATTGTTTATATGTGTTTGTTCTACATTGTTGTCGTTTGCTTAGCTTCTTGTTGATTTCTTTGTGCTAGTACTTAGTTTTCCTTGCATATTGCATGTCATAACCTCCAATCCTCAGCAGAACGACATTTCACACCCGTACACTCACCATCACTCATTTTTGCTACATATCAATCATCCATAATAGTGGAGTTTTTTTGTGGTTTCTGAGAAGTTTTTTGTGAGTGTAATTAGGAAAGAGAAAATTTGAAAATGTGATGGGAGGAAAAAAAAAATAAAATAAATTTAATTTTTTTAAAAAATAATTAAAAAAACAGTAATTGTCAGGAGCGCTTGATGCACCGACTGGGCGCACTTGTTGTAGGCACGCGTGACGCGACTGGCTTTGGAATTCATGAGTCCCATTTACTGTTTCAAAAACCTCTTTCTCGCAGATAAATTCAAATCATCTCTCTCTTGGTTTCTCTTTCATCCATCTCAACAATTACTGTTCCAAAAACCTTCTATTCACTACTAGGATGCTCTAATATACTACACTCGCAACTAAGAATTTTTCACGTACTAATGTACTAGTGTACTAGCTAGTGTACTACCTAACCCACAACCCAGAATTTCTCATCTCTAACTACTCATATGATTCCCCATCAAGTCAATCCCTAAACCAACTAATTAGCTTGATTCCCACGTTCAATACTAGTGCAAAGTGTCTCTTCGGAGGGTCTAATATCCAATATTCGTCTGCCTCCTACAATTTCATGAAGAAGTTAGATAAATCACGACTCACTAAATTGTCCTAACTGTTACAAATCAAGAAATTGATCCCACAATGATTTTATATATATCAATTGTATATAAATATCTATCAAATTTAACTCCAAACCATATTTAGCAACATCAACTGATGAATTCTCTTAGTGACTATCAAATTATTAAAACTTATATCACTCTAACTTTTGCATCACTAAATTACATTTGGTGCATAGTGCATATACAGAGGATAACTAAAAGATGAATGTCCATACCAAAAAATAATAATAATAATAATAATAATAATTTGTACGAAGCTGCATATGTTAGGAATAAATATCCTCTGATTTTACTAGCTTGTCCATCACAATATCTACATATATATTTATCCGATCCTCTATATACTATATACTTTTCTTCCATCCCTTTTATATATATATATTACATGAACTCATACACAAATTACACACACCAACCTCACAAACATCATCGAGCAGGAAATTACTGAGCGATCTTCCTTGGCAGACAACAACAGCACACACATACATATATACTTGCATGCATATATGGCCTCCGGGGCATAGCTCAATGGTCGGAACGTTGAGTATGAGTATTGTAACCTAACACATACTCGGATTCAATTTGAATTCTCAATGTGGGACAGCGGGAGGATCTTACCCTTGAAGCAAAAAGCAAGCACTCAGAGCATCACTGAGACATATCTCACAATTTATCTCTTCTCACACTTCCTAAGGCAGGGAGCTAGGGGCCTTCAGGGTTTAGAGTTTAATCCTAAAATATATGTGTTGCCTGCCAAGGGAGATTTGCTCAGTAATTTTTGAGTGTTTCTTAACATAGCTTCTCCGAACCCTTATATATTTGCCCCAAAATAAGGTGGACGAGTTCAATTGCTACTAACACTTTAAGTTGAGTGGATTAACTGTAAACCTTGAAATTCTACTGGTTGAGAAATGCATGCAGACATGGGAATTTTTTATTTATTTATTTTTTTTTTTTTTTGTAGGTGAGCCCTCAATCTACAATTATTGCTAGATATTTCCTATGGCTATGGATCTTGCAGGTATGTTTGTCTCTGATCTATATATGTTAATTGTAATCTTGAGGTGCTTTCTGACTGCTTGAATCTCTCTGAAATGCTTTGAATGGTCGTTGTGATTTATTATAATATATGTTCATGGGTTTTTTTTTTTTTTTTTTTGAAAGCAGGATACCTGGGTTATTTATTATAATTTTGTTTAAGAAAAAAACATTGTCTAGTGGACGATGGAACTGCTCTGACAACATTGTTCAAAACCCATCATAAAAGGTACAAATTATTTAACAATGGAAAAATTGATGCAGGTTATAACTTATAACTCATATTCAAATTATTACATATTTCAAATTTTATATAATAGAAATATATCATCTTTCATTCTTATATTATACAAAATAACAAGATCAGCCCATGAACATATATATTATAGACCCTCCAAATTGTGCATGATAACAATTTTAGCCCGTCACTAACAAAAACTGTTAAAAGTTATCACATTTACATTGCATCTGGTATGGGCAAATTATGCTGACCCAAGTCCACCTTGCAAGGTGGACTTGGGTCCAAAACTAAGTCGTTTTTGTCTCTTTTTTTTTTTTAATTAGTAAACATATTGTTGAATATAGAGTTGTCCAAAAATGTGTGAATGTATAGATTTCAAAGTGTGAATGTAGAGTATAGAAATCGTGAATGTAGATTTATGATTGTGTGAATGTAGAGTTGCCCAGAAATGTGTGAATGTGGAGGTTTCAACTTGTGAATATGGAGTATAGGACTTGTGAATATAGAGTTTCGAATGTGTGAATGCATAACAGTGGTAATATACTTACTAAACATATAATCCTGTAATGTGTGAATGTGGAGTTCTCAAGTTGTGAATATGGAGTATAGGACCTATGAATATAGAGGTTCGAAGGTGTGAATGCATAACAGTGGTAATATACTTACTAAACATATAATCCTGTAATGTGTGAATGTGGAGTTTACAAGGTGTGAATGTAGAGTATAGAAATCGTGAATGTAGAGTTATGCATGTGTGAATCTGTAATAGAGTTAAGAAGTTCTAGCAACTTGTAGCCCTGTAATGTGTGAATGTGGAGTTTTCAAGTTGTGAATATGGAGTATAGGACCTATGAATATAGAGTTTCGAATGTGTGAATGCATAACAGTGGTAATATAGTTACTAAACATATAATCCTGTAATGTGTAAATGTGTAGTTTACAAATTGTGAATGTAGAGTATAGTGTATGTGAATGTAGAATATAGTGTATGTGAATGTAGACCCAGATCCACCTTGCAAGGTGGACCTGGGTCCACGGCATAACAACCCTATGTTATGCCTACTAGTCATCAATATATATTTGGACGCACATATAATTTGTAGTTCTAAATTATTGGAGTCTCTATTACCATCCCAACGAATCAAAACTATCATATCATGAAAAACTAGACCAAATTACCCTTTGATGAAAAATTAAAAGATCATTAATATTTACGTCAATCTTTGGAAACTAAAATTATATTTCCTTTAATAGTCTCTACAATTTATTACAACGGCCGGCCTTTATTTTATCATCACTGGAAGTATAATAAAAAATGAATATTACAAATAGAGTTTATGTAACTAAACTAGGGCGTTATTAAATGGTCTGCCTATATGATTTGATGAAAAAGATGTAGCAGAGAAAAAATATACGATTTTTGTACAATAATGACAGGTTTAGATACTTGAATCCAAAGTATGGAATAAATTACGAAGCTCCGCAAAGAATTTTTTATGGTTTTAAAATATGCAGATTGATTGTAAGGAAAGTAATACAATCAAGAAAAGGCTTAGATAGCACTGAAAAGATAAATGAGCCATCATTATATATTATGGATTATAGTTTATATTTATTTTATAAAGTGCTATCATAACATATATTTTTAATATACTAAAAATTTATTTTTAATACATTAAATTTTCATACCAAATAATGAATTTTCACTACACAGTTAGTGAACTTTTAATATAATAAAAATAAACATTTGTTTATGATTTACAGTATAATTTGCAGTGGACGAGAGAGTGGACTTCTCCTGGCCTATGTAAAGATTTATTCGGTGCACATTCTAGAATAGTGAAATACGAGTTTTTCTTATCACTTAAGACTTACTTTCAGTGGTAAAGTTTGCTTTCAACCACGAATATTGAAGTCTGACTTTGGATTAAGCTCCTTGTGCATAGAAGCGTAAAGTTTGGTGTTGAATTTCGTTATTAGATGGACTCAATTTATCTCCTCATAAATTTAAGGGTGGATTCATAAACTCCAAATATAGTCCAGTGAAACGAAAAATTTGAATTATTAAAAAAAAAAAAAAAGTAGATATATAAAAGTGTATAATAAAGACAAAGCCAACTGTGACCAGCTGAAAATTGTTGGACTTATACATAAATGGCAACATCCATTCATCCACCGCCCACTTACCAAATAAGAAACCTCGCAATCCGGGAGGTAACAACTTTACATTATCATCACAATTCACATGTATTCCTAAACCTACATCGAAACATGTTACACTTTCCTCCTATATTTATTATTTTATATTATTTTTAATGTGGTACTATTATATATTTTTAAAAAAAAATACATCAAGAGAAAATGGAAGAGTATCGAGATTGAATGCCATCCAATTAGCACATCATTTTGGTTTTAGCGTGGAAAAAATAACATTTTTTTATTGACTTAAAATACTTGTTCTTTAAATAAAAGAAGTCTAATTCATTTAAACAAGAAAAAAAATCATTTAAACTCTCAATTTCATGATTAAGCGATTCAAATATCTTTCATTCGAGTCAATGTGTTTTGGTTAAATAATTTATCACCGTTGAAATTAATTGATGAAGTGGTGATAATTTTATTGTACCTTGGTTTACTTGGATTTGACTGTTTAACAAATTGTACTGGGAGTTGAGCTTTAACTAATAAACTTTGACATATTGCACATGCATGGTTGGAGTTCTTTTAAAGCCACAAGAAATTATCTAACCGGAAATCAAATAAAAAATACAAATTTGTGTAAGATCATTTCATGTGTGAAATATATTTTGTAATATTTTTTTAGTAAATTAAAAATATAATTTTTTATTAGTATTTTCATTTTCCACTAAAAGTATTGTCTGTTCTATAAAATTAAAAAAAAAAAGCATTATATATTTTTTATCACTACCTAAGGATGTGCAAAGAATAAACATCGCTAGCTTATATGTAAAAGTCGTTAACTCCTGACTTTCAGATACAAAAATTATGCTTCATCCACTTGACCACCTATTTTAGAGAGAAAAAAAAAGGGAAAAAGAAAAATTATATATTCCATATTTGTATCATCTGAGACGTATGGTATCATAAAGACCAACTAAATTAAAATCTTTATATTATATATATGATTTGCAATTGTTATATTCACAGACAAATAGGATGCTAGACTTCATTTAGTGATGTTCAATTGTTCATCATGAAGCAACAGATTATGTTTTAATCCTAAAAATCAATGTTTAAATTTATTGATTAGAAACTGCAAGATGTTTAGATCATATGATTACACTTTTTTGTTAGTTGTTTTCTTTTTTTTTTTTTTTTTTAAAAAAGCTACAAGAATCATTAGGGAAGACTTCTCTCCCTAAGCTTTTATCCTCTTGGTTTCAACTTAGACAAGATCGATGATTGCACTTTAATAAAATTAAGAGTCATTAACACATACAAAATTATGAAATGTGAATGAGATGGTCGGAATTATTTCTTTAAAATCATAATTACTATTTAAGGGTATAAAACGGGTTTGACCAAGACGGACCTCGTGTGAAGAACTCAATTAAGAGATTATTGACAAGAATCAAACTCGTAACTTTCAGGTATAAGAGTAATGTTTCACACACTCGACGCCCTTTCAGGATAAACCTATATTACTTTGATGTTGGATTATGTAGTCTTTTTATTATTTTCTAGCAAAATTTATGTAAACATTAATTAGTAGTTGATGTAACAAATTGATTCGGGGTAGTCATTTATTGTATCTGTATGAACTGTATACAAGCACGAAGATATAGGAAAGATGGAAAATAAGCTATGTATTGGCATTGAGTGTTCTATTTCTGAATATATTGAGTATTGAGTGTTGAATGCCCCCTTGTGTTGAAGGGTTAGGGTTCTTATATAGGTGCAGGCATTGACCCTTTAGGAATAAAATATTTCTTAAAGGACACTTGATCCTAATCTGATGACCTGAAAAATAATCTCTATTAGTAGCGTTGCCAATTGAAATCGTGTAAATAGAAAGTATTGACACTTGAATAGGCATATAAGATATATAATGATATTTTATAAGTCATTTAAAAAAAAAAATATGGACGTAGTTATAATTATAACGTTATTGTCAAATGATACCTTATAAGTCATTAAGTCATTATACATGCTAATAATTACAATAAATAATTAATTTTACAAAGTATATTTCTACGAATTTTTAATATCTTCAATTGAATAAAATAGTTATTACAGTCCACTAAAATTTAATTAGAAATGTTGATATATATTATATTCCCTTTTTGCTATTTCATAGGCTTTATATGTTGTAAAAATAAATTATTTTATTGTTAAAAAAAAAAAAAAACAATTAAGCGTTGCGTACAAAGACTACAAGGTGTTGTTTTCCAAAAAAAAAAATTATTAATACCCCTGACTCCACGGGAGTGGTCGATTTCTGACCCGGGTCCAGATAGATAGATAAATACTACGTAGTATTATAATCTGAATCGAAATGACGAGGTACAGAATTTATAGTTGTAAAGTACTTAATTTCATAATACAAGATACAAAAAGTCACAATGCAAGATATATAAACATGTTATATATTTAACTTATTTTTTAAATATAATTTAAGTACATAATTTGTGTTTATAGATATAAAATTTTACAACACAATACACAGAAATTCATAACACAATTACTAATTTATTTCTTTTAAAACTCCATGGACATGCAGAAGAGAAATGCTATCCCCACTCGGACCAAGACATAACTTTGACTTGTCCAAATAACAATTAAGGTGAAGCAGGGTCAGAAACAACGAATCTTTTTTTTTTTTTTGAGAACAACGACGAATCTCTTTATGATAAACATATCCATTTTGCAAGTTCGTTATCACGAGTAGTTCCTACAAAGGAACAGACTAATGACGTATACAATACTTGAATTCTCGATGTAAAGTACAGAATTCATACTCTTCAGATACAAAATTTCATAACACAAAACACAAAAACTCATCACATAAGATATATACACATGCACCAAGGTTCAAGTGCATTGTGAACGTTGGTCCATGTTATGAGGATTGTGATTTCATTACCAACATAGACAACTTAGTTGGTCATAGAGATTGATTGGTATTTTAGTGGCACAATGTGTAAATATAACCATGTTCGAGGGTATATCAATGCCTCTGCAACTGTCACCAGACCATTTTTCAGTTTTCACCCTTAAACTAGATAGTCCAAACACTCACTGACTCCCACCTTCTTTTACTATAAACTCCGATTCTCTCCCCGCCGGAATCTCAAGAAAACCACCGTACAATGGCGGCGCGTTTACTCCTCTCTCTAACTCTCCTCCTCCTTCTCCCGCCTCCCACTCTCTCCGCCACCATTGCCCCGGCTAAACCGCCCTCTGCGGCTCCCAAACCGCCGCATTCCTCTGCTCCGACCGCCCCTTCACCGAAATCCTCTCCTTCTCCGGCGGCGATTTCCTCTTCCACTCTCGACCCAAAGCAGCTAAGAGCTCTGCAATCTTTGAGTATTCCCACCTCCAAAGATCCCTGCTCGCCCCTCCACAACTCCACCACCGTCTGCGACGGCGCCACGCCCTTCCGCCACCTCGTCTCCCTCAAGATCGCCAATTGCTCCGACGACGTCGCATTGTCGCTTACCGCCCTCAAATCGTTGTCTACTTTGAAGGATTTGGAGTTTCTCGACTGCCCCATTTCCCCAATCCGCTTCCCCGCCGAGCTGGCGGCGAATCTCCGCTCATTCACCGCCGTTAACAGCCTCAAGAAGCTCACCGGAGTCTGGCTTAGCCGCCTCCAAAATCTAACCGACTTAACGGTCTCCCACGTCTCCATAACCGCCTCCGGCCCTTCCATTATCCTTAATAGCATCAAAAACCTCAGAACCGTCACCGTTTCTCACGCGAATCTCACGGGATTTCTCCCCAAACATTGGCACCCGAATCTCTCCTATGTCGATCTATCCGGAAATAAGCTCAAAGGAAAAATCCCCCCAATGCTAACCGAGCTGGAAAATCTTGTTTTCTTAAATCTTTCCTCCAATTCACTAAATGGCTCAATCCCCACTACTTTTGGGGACTTAACATCCCTAAAAAACGTATCTTTATCTTCAAATTCTCTCTCAGGACCCATCCCGGATTCATTAGCCGCCATTCCCGAGCTTATTCATCTCGATCTAGGCTCTAATCAGCTCAACGGGACAATCCCCAAATTCATCTCAGATATGAAGGCTCTCAAGTACTTAAACCTCGAAAAAAACAACTTCAAAGGGGTTTTGCCCTTCAACGCCTCGTTCATCAAGAAACTAGCCGTTCTCAAGATCGGCGAAAACTCAAATCTTTGCTACAACCACTCTACATTGTCTTCGAAGCTCAAGCTCGGGATTGCGCCCTGCGATAAGCACGGCTTGCCTATGTCGCCGCCGGCGTCTTCCGGCGCCATTGCCAGCGACAGCAGCGACGAGGATTACGAGGATGACGACGATGAACCCAGGCACCATAGCCATGGCCCAAGTAAGGTTGTTCTTGGCATTGCAATTACGCTGTCGTTGATCGTTTTCCTCATTATTTTCCTAGTTCTGTTGTCCAAATGCTGTAAATGAGGTAAATTAATCGCTTATTTTGTTTAGATTAGGAAAATTTTTCTTTATTGCCACTAAGATATGTTCAATTGATTATTATTATTATACATTCAAATCTTTGAGAAGAGAGGAGATTGATACAAAGCAGTAATTTTTCCTCAGAGAGAGAGAGAGAGAGAGCAATTTCTGCTTGAAATATTGGAAATGATTGTTTTATTTTACTGGAAATATATTATATCTTTTGCTTAAGCTTCCCGTAATCTATGCTTTTGATGGCCTTTGCACTGATAAATTCACCATTTTTATGCAGCTTATGTTAAAAGCTTCTTTTTTTTCCATTTCTGAAAAGTGAAACTGATATGATAGAGCAAAGGAACATTTAGGCTAATAGTTAGCAGATAGATAGTAAAAGAGTTGTGTTAACTTAGCAATTGGTTCAATTTAGATTGATAGGGTTGCGATTTTAAGTTTTAACAGCATTTTTACCCCTTTTTATATATAGGCTGCTATGGTGATTAGGTGAACTGTCTGGACATGTTTTGTTTTCAGTTCAAAACTTGTGAGATTGATAGGGAACTGCCTACCGATTCGCGTGGGGGGTTCGGGGTGTAGTTTTGGTGGTGGTAAGATATGTCCTTTCTAAGCAGTAGTCGTGTATTATGCTCTCGTCGTCTGCCCCCATTTAGATGTACTAGAAAAGGGAAAAGAAACAAAACCGATAGGCAATTCAGTTGGGTTTCTTCTTCTTCCAAGTAAATACTAACTACAGGGACATTGCATCCTCAATAACTTATTTGGTGTCTTACAACCTACCAGAAAACGGTTCATAGTCAGTTGAGATGTTATTTCATCCTCGTATACATTCACCTAGGATTTGAAATTGTTGTGATCATCTCTGTTGGGTGGAGGCTGGTGAAAGGCCAAGTCCAGCACCAGGTGGCTAGGGGATTGTTGGGCGGAGGCCTTAAAGGATCAAGTCGAACACCCTGCCTCTCGAAAATGTGACAGTATAAGGAAATAAAGTTGCGCCTTTGCTACTAGTTATAGCTTTTGGCGTAGTGATAAACACTTGATCCTTGCAATCTCTTATGTCGGTGCTTCATTGAATGATTCCTTGAATGCATTATGATGATCATCTCTGTTGGGCGGAGGCCGGTGAAGGGCCAAGTCCAGCACCGGGTGGCTAGGGTATTATTGAACGGAGGCCTTGAAGGGTCAAGTCGAATACCCTGCATCTCGAAAATGTGACAGTATAAGGAAATAAAATTGCGCCTTTGCTACTAGCTATAGCTTCTGGCGTAGTGGTAAACACTTGATCCTTACTTACGTCAGTGCTTCATTGAATGATTCCTTGAATGCATTATGATACCATCATACGAACGGGTAACAGAATGATGTCTTTCACCATATATACTTGATGTTCTGCAGATGGTAAAAGATGATATGTGGGCAAGTGTTTGATCATTACTTCATTAGCTTTGCTGTGGTGAACTGGTGAGATCTCCCACCCTTCACCAATCACCACAAAAGCTTAAATAGTTAGTATACCATTGTTAGTTGATGAACCCCTTTTTGTACTCTTTGTTGAGAATGTGGATTGTGGGGATCTTATGAGTTATGATCAGCCAGCTATGGAGTAAAGAGGGAAAGGAAAGCATTCTCTGCAGCTTTATAGTTTATGAATATATTTTTTTGCAGAATTTTAACAGTTGCTTTTCTTCTCTTTCCCTCTGTACCTTGCCCACTAAAGAAAAAGGAAGGAATTTACCTTTTTCATGTTTATGAATTTTTTTTTCATGTTTATGATTTATGAATATATATTTTTAGGAATGTATTCTCGACATGTATAAGAACATAAAACTTGTTGGTGGCAACCCCGCCCCAGCTGAGTTGGCTTGGTAACTATAAAATTCCAAGTTTGACTATCTATTGGATATCTCGAATCGAGCCGATTAAGGCAACTTAGACTACTTTATCTCCATGTGATCCTTTATCAGTTAAAATCACACAATGTGTGTTTCACTCAAAGAGCACCTTTAATAACAGCCTAAAAGAAGATACAAACTTGTTGCTCGACAACTCTTATATAGAATTTCACACCTATGCCACGACACACTGGACCTGAATTGGTTTATATATTACTCCATAATAATTATTACTTGATATGTGACAGTTTATTAAAAAAACATTGTTACGGGCAACACATTATTTAAAGCTTAAAAAAATCATGATTTAAGAATAAGGTATTAAGTTTGAATCTCATAAATGGAACAATAGACTAGAATTCTATTATCAACTTCTAGAAGTTTTTTCAAAAAAAAAAAAACTTCTAAAAGTTTGAGGACATAATTGATTTTTCAGTACAAGTTTAGAAATTTATTTGACTGTTTTCTCTAAAAAAAAATAAAAAATAAAAAAATTATGACACGATTAAATACAATAATTTATATTTTTTTATTTTATAAATTTATTTATTTATTTATTCAGCAGCCTTGAGTTCTTCATGATGACCGTAACTACACATATTTGGCCACTCATTGCGTAGCGTATAATAATTCTCATTACCTACTGCCATTTATCATTTGCCCAACTTTGTTCTTCCCCTGCCCCAACAATAAGTATTACTGCCAAGTGCCAAACTACAGCTAACATTATAAGAATATGAGATCATATCATAACAAATTAACAAACAAATGATTCTTTATCATTAAACACCGATCTTTCAACGAGAGCAACTGATTTTTATTTTTCTGTCATACACTGATTCTAACCAAACATGTGAATATCAACATTTCTACCTTCCCACATTGAAGATGCCCTAAGTTATATAGGTTTGTATTCTTATAATGGCCAGGTGGTTCCTTGACATCATTATATTACTATTTCTAATATGTTGCTTTTATGTTGAGATGGGTGGGAGTGATAATGTTTTTCCTCAAATGTAATATGTTGACATGAGATGTCATGAGTACCACTACAATAGAAGCCATATCCATTGCCAGGTTGGTGACAATTCATTGATTTTTATGAGAGAATCATGAATCATCATTGTATTTTCCAACCAGGCTGTATGTGCTACTATCTACCTAGGTTGTGGGATATATATATATATATATATATATATATATATATATATATATATATATATATATATATTCAAGTGATAACATCTCTTAACGTGCGAACATGCAGACTTCTTCAGTAATATATGAAAAGGTCTGCATGAATGCACAGTAACTAATCCAGCTCCGTGACTACTACATTAATGCATATTGTGCATTCGTGTAGTAATTTTCGTACATTCAGGAAGAACTTAACCTTTAGCCACTATCTAAAAGTTGCTCCTATATAGTATTACTGCACTAAGAAGTGCGACGAATTTGATCGAGAGAGTGTTAGTAAGAATTGAACTCGTGACATTTATGTATGAGAGTCAAGTTTTACCCACTCGACCATTCTTTTTGGGCTACACAACCTAGCTACCACAACAAATACTTAATTGAAGCCCACTAAGCTAATTAATGAAGTGTTTTCCATTAATAATGTATCATACCAATATACTATACCATACATGGTCAAATTAAACTAACATGTAATTGATTATTAACATTCAAGATAATATTAAGCTACTTATAAAGCCAAGCCACATGGGCCGGGCTAATTCATTGTTCACTCAGTACCTTGAGATGTCAGATGTGTAACCTTCTATTATTTAAAAATTCATCAAGAATGATAATGAATTAATTAAATACCATAAGTTAGAGTTAATACAAGAAATGATTCTCCAATTATTGCAAAATACTCAATTTGGTTATCAAACTTCCAATTAAACTATGCATTTGTTATCTCATTTAGTCCTCCAATTAGCTTTTTTGCCAAATACAAGGGCATTCTTGAAAATTCGAACTTTTCCAATCATTTTCTTCATTGGTTGTTATTACAATGAAGTCCTAACTTTTCACACTAAAATTGTAAAAATTCTAAACTTTCAATAAAAAATCATTCAAACTTTTCTTGTCGTGTTGACTGTCTCCATCAAAAATTTCCTTTTGAGGACTAAAAATATTTGTCACCCACTATTATCATGGTCTCTACCAAATTCCTTCGTGTATATATATGGGGCGAGAAGGACTTGAATTTACAACATTACTCTTGTATTTAATTTGGCAAGAAAATTACCTAATGACTACATAACTACATTAAACACGAAATGCATAATCATGGACTTAATTTGATTTAATTGGAATTTAGCAACCAGGCAATTCTGATCAAAATAGTTGAAGGACCATTCTAGGTACAAACCTTGTCAGTTGATGTGAAAAATATAAATCATAATAAATAATGAGATACACAAAATTGATGCAAAAATTATAACATTAAAAACTCATATACCTTGTTGAGTTGAGTCAAGATAATTTCACTATATCATTCAATTCAATATGTACAAGTGCACAAATAATGACCTGAATAACCTGAGCATGGAGAGAGGAGATTGCTTTATATAACAATATTTTGTAAACATAACGTTCCTATTTTGTTGGTCAAACTTCTCTTATTCTTGCTTTGGTCTTGACCGACTATATATGTAGATACATGTTCCTCGTTTGCCACTAGATTCTTTTATCAAAACATAAACATCTTGACTTCCTGTCTGCCACGTGGACACTGCACAGATATATATCCAACCTGGCTAACCTTTTCCCATTACTTTTGAGCCTTTTAATATTCTACTCCATGCCAGCAAGTCAGCAACCCACGACATTTCATTTACAACATATTAATCACTTCATTTTCGTGTCACAATGTTCTTAGATATCCATACCATATGTTATTTGGGGGTTTTAGAATACTAAAAGATGAGGTGGAAGAAAGAGAAAGGGAAGAGAGAGGAGAAAGATTCATTTGTAAAAATCATTTTTTGGAACAATAAATTATCTGACAAATAGAGAGAGAAGAAGAAAGGAAAGGCGCATAGCTGCCTGACAAATAGAGAGAAGGAGAAAGGCGCATTAGGGATCCTCTGTTTAGCTGTCCTTAATGGCAGCTTTTTCGTTTTCTTTTTATTTATTTTTCTTTTATCTATTTTTTATCTCTCTTTTTTTTCTCATATTCTCTTTCCTAATCACACTTACGAAAACTTCTCAAAAAAGAAAAAAAAAACTCCACTATTATGGATGCTCTTGTGCCACAAGAATTAAATTAGGTTATGCTTCTTTAATTATTATTTTTTAGCTAAAGAGCAAAACTTTAAAATATATATATATATACACATATATATAGAAAGAAATGTAAGGATGTATTTGGTTCGCACACGAGAATCGAAATCGAAATAAGAATCAAATACTTGGTAATGGTATGAGTTTTGGTAAAAGTATTTTGTATGTTTGGTAGTAAGATGGAATTAGAATGATTACCAATATTAATGTTTGGTTATGTATAACCTATAATAGGAATAAATGTTTTAAAAATACAAAAAATCAAAATAATTGATCCTAATATAATGACATCCAAAACACCAATATGGGAAAAAAATCAAAACAAAAATTTAAAAGTACTAATCAAAATTTAAAAACCATATATTACCAATAAGATGGAGTGACAATTTTTTAAATTAGGGAATGGAGTTTTTAATTAAAGGGGTAATCAAATATCATATTTGTGTTTTAAAAAGTTTTAAAAAGTTGTCAACCAGACACTAATTTTGATTCTCATTCTTAGTGTATAAACCCATGAACCAAGCACGTCTTAAGAAAGCATCGAAAACCAAACACTTCATGCCACTTGACCACAAGGTCATTGGCCAAGCAGGAATATATATATATATATATATATATATATATATATATATATATATATATATATATATATATATATATATATATATA
>NC_044925.1:2683877-2745324 GCF_003576645.1 Ipomoea triloba | reverse complement strand
ATATATATATATATATATATATATATATATATATATATATATATATATATATATATATATATATATATATGAGATATTGAAGAATTTTGCATGTTTTTCATGTAAAGACAATATTTCAACTTTTGATGGACCAGACAATAGTGTAATCAACATTGTACATCACTGTGTGTGTGTTTATGTATATATTCAAGTGGAGGCTACAACTTACACTTACAGAGAATCAAACTCAAGCTAAGAATGCTTTGCATCTTCGATCTATCACTTAATGTCAAAAGATATCCACTCGTAAAAACCAAGGAAGTAACAACGTTATAACCAGGCAGGCCATCAAGAAGTTGCAGAATGGCTGTCCATTCCAGCAACTCTTACCGCTTTCTGCAGCGCTAGCTCCCCCGTCGTTCCACTCTTCCATGAACCTCGCATCGCCCACGCCTCTCACGTTTTTCACCGTCTCCCCACATATTTCGCATAACCTGCACCCAAGATCATATAAGTGGACACCAAAACACAATCATTTGTTGCTTTAATCCAGATTGCTAAGTACAAAAGCTCAGCTGTTGAGGTTATTCGGAACAAGTGTTACACTTCTCGTTACTCCTTATTCGACATAAATTTCGTTAAGTTTGTACTAGTCGAGCAAGCATCAAGCCATGAACCAAAAACAGAAACGATGTTTATTGTCAACAAGCAAAAACCAGCAAATTGTTCGGTTTTTAGTGATCAGAATGTGAAATACACAATTATTTCAAAAAAAAAAAAGAATGTGAAATACACAACACGACACAGTTGCCCTACAAGGGTTGCTAGAGACTACATGACACTATCATACTTCAAACATCTTTATTCTCAAATAATATAAATCATGCCCAAGAACGCAATGTATACAACTTTTGTTAAATTATATTACAGCTGACTCATTGGAAGGCCCAAAGGATCCAAGAAGTTATATATGGTTCTGTCAAAGCAGCTGTTTCATGGTAACCAAATAACAACAAACAACAGCAAACTAACAATGTTTTCGATTCTAAACAAAACAGTGACTGTTTTAGTTCTTTCCCTTCCAAATTATATGACTGTGAAAGGGTGAAGATAGCTAGAACCTGCAATCATCTCTGCTATGAGGTTACCACTAATCAAGTGTTGTTTCAGCATTTTCTAAAAGTCATTATGCTTCAAACAATGGCAAATTAACTATCTTTAACCAAAAGTCTAAATCAAACTGATAGACAGATAACAAAAGCAGCCATAATTATTGAATATATTTTGGGTGATAAGGAACCCGCAGTCACTATCAGAAGGTGTGCTGTACACTCCACCCTATAACTGCAGTCACTATCAAAAGGTGTGCAGTACACTCCACCCTATAACTATAGGCCCTAGTTGACAAAAAACCACAAGAAGATAATTCAACCTAGACTGTCCATAGCTGACTCGAAAGCCAATAGGCAACTCCCATAGGGAGTCGGAAACATGCACGATTAAACCATACCTTCTGATCGTAGTTGACAAAGGACCACAAGGAGGTAAATCAGGGTACACATACACCACTCCCATTGAGAGTCGAAGATATACATTAGGTAAACTTCACCTTGTGATCCAAGTCAGCAAAGGACACGAGGAAAGGAAAGAAACTAACCTAGTTTGTCCATAGCTGAACCTCAACAGCTTGGTTGGGGTTGACCAATTATTGAATAAATTTGCAGTAACACATAAATGATGATGAATGTTGTGAAATTAAGAATCTAAATACATATATACCTGTTTCCTTTGAGCTTAAACCATGCCTCTGCGCAATGCAAATGGGCAAATCCAAGCTCCCCTTTACAATTACAACCCAGCTCAATAATCAAATCCTTTGAATTCTTCATATCTTTCGCATTCAAATGGCATATTCTGCACACCCTTTCCAAATCCTCCCCACAACAAAATCCCTCCTCCTCATCATCACCTCGCCTCACTGAATTCTCATCCTTTTCATCAACTTCAATCGCGATTCTCGTCTCGCCCACACTTTGCGCAGTCGAACCCAGTTCCGGATTAGCTTCTACCCGATTACCGGATCCTTGATGATCCATACCCGAGCCGAATTAAAGCTCGCATCAGACACCCAGAGAACAGAGTGGGGGACAGGATTTAATCAAATTTGGGAAAAGATTTAAAGGAATCTAGGCATAAATAAATACATGTAGATAGATAGATTCAAGATTACTTGAAACTCAAGGCACTTGGGGGTGGGGGGCAGTGAAATGAAAGGAAGAAGTGGGGGATAGAATCCAGTGATCCAGAATAGTGGAAAGGGATGGATCTGAAGGTGGATACATGTATCTTGTTGTCAGGGTGGGTACTGGGTTATACACTTTTGCCATGTTTTTGGACTGCTATCAAACTCAGAAAGAACCAAAATTCAAGAAAATGAATAAATTATGTTTAAAAAGTGAATAAAGAAATCCGCAGTCACGTATCTATTTCCAATAGTGACTTATATGGTAATAGGTACAAAAAACATAATAGTCTTCTTACTGAAATACAAAGAGTCAGTATCGTCCCATATAAGAGTGCAACTGGATGCCTTTAGACCACAAGATTTTGACACAATTAAGTTATTTTTCTTGCAAGGAGAGAATAATTTTTACTAAAAGATATTAATAATGGCTATTATGATGACGAGGGAAACTCGTAACCACTATCTAAAGGTATACATTAGACAAATTTTAATGGATTCCACAGGAGAAGGTGTTAACAAGAATCAAATTTCATAATTTTTAAGTATGATAATCATGTTCTACCTACTAGGTCACCTCTTTCTGGAAAATATTAGACTATTTTTGTCATTTACTCTATAGAACATAGTGCAAAACATGAGTGCAAGGAGTATTTTTCTTCTCCTTTTATTTTTTGGTCCTTTCACATTTAAATAAAAATGAATTCAAGTTATTTTCCTTTTGACTTAATTGTAGAAAAAATACAAACAATTATACATTGTAAAAATTATATCAAAACCTTTAAAACTTGGTGAAAAAAATTTAAACATTTAGTGACAATTATAATTTCTAACCCAAGACTAACTCAAATTTATTGAGTTTGCACATAAATTAGTTTTAAAAATTTTGAACATAATTTTATTTTAAAAAACATATTGCATAAAAATGTTTACTTGAAGAAGTAAAAGTTCAAAATTAAACTCTTCAAATAAATATTTTACAATATAAAAGTACCTATGAATATTATAGTTATAAGTTAAATATTTAAATCAAGAGAATTGAATTATTTTTAAAATTATATACTTTAATTGGGAATAATTGTCACAAAACACAAAAATGCATTTTTTAAATCAAATTTTAAATCTTTGGATATAATTGGCTCAAGACATAAATATAAGAATTTTTTTCAGCAAGTTTTAAAAATTTGAATATAATTATTACAAAATATAAAGGTTTTGATTTTCTTTTTCCGCCAATAAATCTTTTTTTTTTATCAATTCATTTTGGTTCATCCAAACGTGCTGTTAGATTTGAGGTTCAAAGGCTTCGATCACCCCACGTTGTTGAATCGAATCACTGTGTTTTGGTCAACCCTTTGGTCTTCTGTGGACTATACATATTACATAGTACTTTGCTGCGTTGCCAGCAGTTTCTCCACACATTTAGGTCTCCTCCTAATATTAATTGCATACGTCCGCAATAATTTGACTATTTTCCCTTTGTCGCTTATCTACCTATATTTTAATGATTTCCTTATTCATAATATTATTTATTTCAAATGGAATAGAATGAGTATGACTCGGCCAAACATTATACAGTAACTTTTTACATAAATTCACGAATTGTTTCAAGTCTTTCTGTTGAACGGTCCGAGTCATCCAAACTAATCCTCACTAGTCATTTGTGGGAACCGAATCCGAATTATCCCGGAGTTTCTTCCCCACAAGGAAGCTCATTTGCCACTTGAACTACCCTTTTGAGTTATTATAACTTTTTACATTAACTGTCCATACAACTTTTTTCTTTTGATGCAGAAAAGAACTGTGCAATGCGTAAACCCCGTTTAGTGATGTTGTTAGTCAACAAAAAATCACAAGAAGATAAATTAGCCTAAATTATCTATAAGGGTCACACTTGTGTGAGACCGTCTCACGGACCCTTGTTCGTGAGACGGGTCGGGTCGGGTCAAAGCACCATGCAAATGTCATATTTATATGCTCAAATATAACACTAATCAAGAATACAATTTTTGTTACTTATAAGAGAAAAAGTAATACATTTTTCATAATAAGTAATGTTGACAAGTGCCCCTTACTTATAAGGGTAAATATAATACTTTTGAGAAAGAATGTAATACTTTTAAATCGAAATGTAAAAATATTGTATTTTCCCTTAAAAGTATTATATTTACCCGTATAAGTAACAAAAATTTTATTCCTGATTAGTATTACATTTGAGCATATAAGTATGACATTTGTACATATAAGTGTTACATTTGCATCTTGACCTGACCCGATCCATCTCATGGTGAGACAATCTCACACAAGTTTTTGCCTATCTATAATTTACCAGTTCAAAGCCATTCCCGCTATGAGATAAACTTGAAATCTTGTGATTACCTCAAGACTTAATAGCCTAACTAACTTAACTGAACTTATACTTAAAACTATTAAATAGTATAAAAGTAATACATGTATGTCCAATTTTTACGTGTTACTTACGCGACATGTTCTATTTTATCCAGAAAAACAACAAGTCACAATTTTTATTACTCTCGTTTCTTTTTATTAATAAAATTTAAGACAAGAGTGAGTTTACTTCCCATGACTCCATATATCAATATCATACGGAGTAAATTTTAGTACAAGTAAGCTTGAGTACTTAGGCACAACATTTCAATGTTCTACAAGAACAATATTTACCAGAGCAATACATTAAAGCAGACATGAGACGCAAAAACAAGGCATAATATTTGCTTCAACGCATTAACTGAAAGTAAGAAATATGTTGCTTCAAAGCAAAAAAGCAAACATGAGACGCTAACAACTTAATTACAACACAGAAATCAGCCGTGGATTCATCAAATACAATGGCAGTAACTTCTTCCACCAATATAATGCCTACAATAACGGAGCCATAATCTAAGCTGAACCATCTTCTGATTCTGCAACATTAACTGATATGTTAGAACCGCAACAGCATAAACAGAATTCAATATAACACTTCATGGTAAATAGAGAACAGTACAGTTATCATTTCACCACTTAAAGAATATAAGGTTAGTTTCTGGAATTAAGGTTAGTATCTTGACAAGCCATACAAGATCGTAATCAGAAGAGTGCGTACGTACCGTGTATTGCTTCCATGTCTTCCTTGTAAACGCCAAGGGGTGAGCCATGTACAGACAGAAGCATCTCCCCGTGTTTGGGCTGCCTCAAAGTTTTCGGTGTCATCCCAACAGATAACCGGTGGCTATTTGCCTGAAATTAAAATGAAGGGTAAAGATGATTCCATTAAGATCTGCAATGTTTCTAACTTTCTATAGTATTTATCGTATCTAACTGATTTACTCTATAGCAGATACTACTCCATATTATACTTGAGTGTTTAAAAAGGAAAAGTACAGCAAACAACAATACAGAGATAGTGCAAAATACATACACCCGGAGTTTGGAGAAGATCCTGCTGCTCAAACAGTTGAGTCTCTGATGGCTCTTCTAGTACCTAGAAATGATAGTTTGAGAGCATGAGCAAAACGCGATAATTTATGTATAATCTTAGAAGCAGATGGATCATCAATACGAGTGAAAACCTATAACCTATCCTGTATGTCTATCATCCATAAGATGAAGCGCAATATAGTTCTGCAGCAGTGAGATGAACATTTGGAAAGCTACAACATGCTGAACTCATCTACAGAAGATCTATGAGCTATGTGGGTGCATGATCATCCAAGAAAGAAAACATAGGAAAAACACGTGAATTAAATGAGATAAAGAACAAAGATGATTGCTATAAATAACTAGAGTTAAAAGTAGAAAATTAGCAAAGGAAAATGGAAGCTACTGCAAAAGGTAATACTTAAGATACAAACATACAAATCCCTTAATTTGGAGATTCTCAGCACCGAAGATACTTGTTTTCACTGCCACCAGTAAATAAAATATATTAGGTGATTTGGAACCCAAATTTAATTTTTCTTATGTAAGAATTATCAACAACACTTATACCAGATTTATTCGAAAACTCAAATCCACCAATAGGTGGCATTGCTGCAGAACAACTGGGATAAACCATGGATAACCGTTGTAGAAGAGAAGCATGTATATTTCTTCCATCTAGTTGGTCCATGCTTAAATTACCATCATCTTTTTTCCATTGCACTTCATACATACCATCGTTCTCATTCCTTACAACCACCAGATTTGGGAGGTTTTCTCTGAAAAATTGCAACACAGGAACTTGCAGCTGTTCCTTGCTAAAGTTAGAGCGTAGCAACCGTAACATAGTACGTAATTGTTCAATCTGCACATCACGAAGAGCCCTGATTGCTGCACTCTGATGTTCAACAAAATCTGAAAATAAATACGGTGCAAGAGAAACTTCAGTAAAGTACAATCTCATTGAACACTAAAAATTTGAGGAAAGAATTGACAATGGCATGCAGGATGGTGCACAGCAAAATTAAAAGGTGTTTATGTCTCATCAGGGTGATTAATTGCAAATTATTAATTAAGTGTGCCAGCAACTAGAAAATTGAGCCATACATGACCCAGAACACAAGGTGAAGAATTTGAGTTTACACTCAAGGAAATTTAATTAATAAACAGTAAACTGGTGATGAATAATAGCACTGAAACATAAATGATTACATATAGTCTGCTCTGGATCTTTTAAAGCCATACAGTATGCATTAGCACTTAGCAGCTAAGATCAAACCCAAGATAATAATAGTTCAGTAGTACTAATGTTTCAAATTTGTTTCTCAATGCAAAGTTAGAGGATGGAAGCATAATAATGCCCACTGTAACAATCCAACATTATAATTAGACCTTGACACCTAGATGAATTCCAAACTGGTATGAAACTATGAACTGCCAAGAAACATGTTACAGACTATATTAGAGACAGGGATTACTTAAGTTGAGTTTATATCAAACTTTAGATGGTTTGGAACTGTGATTTCAAAAGCCACCTACTACTTAACGGAACAATTTTGTCATTTATCATGTGCCCGAGTGTATTAGTAAATGTATGTCATAATCCAGTTGTATTCTTCTTTTTTTTTTAAAGGAAAATTAGGATTTAAATAACAATAATCAATTTCCAAAAGCAAATATGAAAAGCTATATTACTATATTAGCAAGAATTCTCACACCTAAAAGTTAAGCACAATAAGCTACTAGAAAAGTATAAATTATACCACCATCTTCAGACACTAGTTCGATATAATTGTTCTTTGGATCAAAGCTCAAAATACAAAATTGAACAAAATGAAAACAACTATTTATGTTATGCAGCACCCCACATTACAACCACAGGAGCATTCCATGCCAACCAACCACCCTAATTTTCTCAATACACAAAGTTTTCCTTATCCCCACAGCAAAGCGGAGTTTCATACAGAAGGCCAAATGGTAGTTCTAAGCATCTGCATCTCTATTGCAATATCTAGTGAGCACACAGATGGACTAACAAAAGCCTTTTTTTTCTGCTTATCCAAGTGGTTTCAGATAAACTGGTAATTCACTGACTCAATCAACACAAGAGTCCTTAAATACACCAAAAATCACTGAGTAACAAAAAATAGAATAACATGCCATACAGAGCATAAATACCTTCTTGGTCCAAAGACACCTCTTTTTGCTTTACATCTTGGGGCTCCTCCTGCTTGGAGTTAGGAGCAGCATTTGCAGATTGCTTAACTGTTCTTTTACTTCTTTTTGGCATTGATCAGGAAAAAGATTCTAAAAACACACAAAGGTAACAATCAGTAGTCTGAAATGCATCCAGTCTCATACAAGCCAACAACTTCTATTATTGTTCTTCTTGGAGAGGAGGGGAAGAGGGTAGAATATAAAAATCGCAACATAATATCCCAAAATCAAACCTTTTTTATAATGGATAATAAGAACATTCCACCCATTATACCAACATTCTTAACTATCATATATAAATATCTAAACTTTAAAGAAAAAAGAAAGTGGTATCCTATATTTGAGCCATTTTTGTGTGTCGCATGTGGCCACACAGGGCACCAGACCACCAGTTGCATCCACTTCATGTGACTATAACTAGTAGTGCACAATTGCACACAAAGCCTCAACTTTGTTTGTGGTTTTAAGCCATTAGGATTATAAAGGTAACAGATTACATTTCATCTAGCTGTAATTGATGTACATGTTGAACAACAGTCTATAATTTGTAGAAAAATAATGACTTAAAACAATAATTAGTCCTGAGAAACTGCAAATAGCCTGAATAATAATCAATGTTGGCAACCACAAGAAACCAGATATTGGAAGTATAACAAATTACAAACATTCAATGTAGAAAATTGCAATTAATTCCATATTCCCATGTGTTAATTAAACTTTTAGGAAAAGGATAATCAAGATCTCAAGAATTCAAAAAAAAAAATCTAAAATCACTTATTCCCGTGTAATCGAATTGTAAAAACAATTTAATCCATTTCTCCAAATATTTTAAAGATTAGGCCTCACAATCTATAAGAACAAATAGCAATTTCTTAACAAGGGTGATTAGATAAATAAAGTAAGTGTTGCTAGAATTTGGAATCAATAACACAGCTATCCCCAAATCTCATAGAAAAATAAAAATGGATCTTAAAGTACTTGAGACTTGAGAGGCAACACTACTTCCAAAATAGATTTAACAATTGAATGAGGCATGAAATCAATAAATAAATTAGTAAACCATTTATTACCTTTGCAACAGTGCGCCCAATCACCGGTGCTGGAAGGCTAAGAAGCAGAGACGAGAGAGTGGGGAGACGACTGAGACTGAGAGAGGATGGTCTACAGATTTTGACTTTTTTCCCTCCTTACTTTCATTTTGAAAATAAATAAATAAATTTATGTATAAAGAGAAAATTATAATTTATGCCCCTTCATAATATCTCAATTATTAATGTCACCCCTGAATTATTAGTGGTGTAAATATTGCCCCTCAATTTTAAAAAACGATACATATATTGCCCCTCCCGTGGTATAAATATTGCCCCTCCTATCGGTACGGGAGGGGCAATATATGTATCGTTTTATAAAATTGAGGGACAACATTTACACCACTAATAATTCAAGGGTGACATTGATAATTGGCATATTATGGAGGGGCAAAAATTATAATTTTCATCTAATAATAATATAATTTTCAAAAAAAATATAATAATAATATAAATAATATCTAAAAACATTATAACACCGTTATTACTTATTACACATTTAACATCCTTGATTTATGTCCCTTTTTTGTATGCTAATAAATGTATACATTTTACTTTAAATGTTGTACACTTCAATGTTATTAGACAAAATTGTCTCTACTGTATTCTTGTTATACAAAATTACCCTTACACTGTTATAACATCATTACTTTTAAGTCCATCATTATTACCATACACTTATATCTATCATATCTTTTTCCTATTCTTTAATTATCATTTTATTAAAATCATTATATAATTAATTTAATGGTTGATTATATTTTAATTAAATTTCTATGAATGGTAAATCATATATGTGTGTATATTTTTCAAAAAAAAATATATATATATATGTGTGTATAAAATACATATACATTATTATTTTTGTATATATAATTCGAATTATAAATTTTAATTATTTGTATTTATTAAAATAAACAATTAATAAACCATAATCCATAATCACTAGTTAATCAAGATCCATAACCATATATCATTAACTCATAATTAAATCACCATTCCCAATAATCAAGGTCATAATAACATCATAGTATATATCATAATTAACACTAATCACACTAATTACCATAATTAACAATAGACTACTCTTTTAAAAAATTAAAAAAAAAAAAAATAGACCACTAATGATAAAAATACTCACATAAATAACCTCTAATCACCATTGTTAAACATCTAACCACCATTAATCAAAGTCCTTAATCAATCATCATCAATAAATCCTAAACACACCTTCAAATACAATTCAATAAAAGCTAAGTGTAATGCACAAACCTCCTTAAGCTTTGACAAATATAAACAATCCCATGTAGAAATATATATATATATATATATATATATCCAAATAAATCATAGATATACTCAAACACACATTCAAACCAACTTTCAAGTCACTAACAGTGATGAGATTAACAGTAGTTGGAAATTTCAGCTTGGCGCAGTCTGAAAGATTGATTCGGTAAAAATACTTTCCGAACTCCGTTTTACTAGAAATTTTTATGGTAGAACCTAAACTTATAGTACTTGATATCCATAAAAAGTTTGAGTCAATTTGATCTTCAAATAAACACAGAAAATGACATTTATACCCTTGGCAGTGTGCTGTCCAGATTTCCTTTTCTCCGTGGACCAGTTTTGGAAATTAATTCGGTAAAAATACTTCCCGAACTCCTTTTTACTTGAAATTTTTATGGTAGAACCTAAACTTATAGTACTTGATATCCATAAAAAGTTTGAGTCAATTTGATCTTCAAACATAAACAGAAAATTACGTTTCTACCCTTGGCATTGTGCTGTCCAGATTTTGGAAAATAATTCAAAAACAATACTTCTACTCCTTGGATTGTTATGAAATTTTTTATGTATGTTCTACACTTGATGAACTACATAACTGGAGGAATTGGCATCCAAATATCTTACTAAATACTCACAGAAATTTTCGTAAAATGACTTTGAAGCTAAAATGGCTTAAACTCCAAATCTGCATATTAAAGGCACTAATGTTTCATTTTAAATGTGTAGTGCACTTAAAGAATAAGACATTAAGACTCTAGAGCAAGATCTTTCAACATGAAATATAAAATTACTGGATTTCCAAAGCCTCATTAGTCTCTCTAAGAGGAAGCAGTTCACAACTTCAATATTGCATAGAAATCTGTTAGTTAGAAATTTCCTGTCCTATAACATGTTTTTCAAGCAATACTTGACATCTACTTGTACATGTTCAACCACAACATTCAATGTGCTAAAACGCCTAAAAGCAACAACAATTTTCAGAACCTTCACATCGATATGAAATCAGATTCACAAGTGTTGTACAGAGACTATAACCACCTAGAGTTACTCTACCAAAGAAAAGTTGGACTACTAAATATTCAATGAATCACAAAGTTAAAGTAGAGGAGCTCACCAAGGTCGCCGGAATCTACTCGTCGCTGCTCAGAGGAGGCCGGCTGCTCACCAAGGTCGCCGGAAACAGAGGAGGCCGGCGTCGATCTATTGCTGCCCGTCTGCTATTGGCGGCGAGAAGGAGAAGAGGAGGGAAGAGACGGAGGTCCACGGAGCTGCTACGCCGCAGGAGTCACACCGCCGTCGCCGCTGCCTGCTACGCCGATCTGCAGCCTTCGTCGAGAAAGAGAAAGGACGGGAGGGCCGTCCACCGCCACTGCCTCTCCGCCACTGATGCTGCTCCGTGCCGCCGGCGGGGAAGGGAGAGAGGAAACGAGAGGGAGAAGGAGAGAGAGACGAACCTGCCGCTGCCGAATATGCCTCGCCTACGCCGCCGCAACTGCCCACCACCGTTCCTCGTCGCCGGCGTGTTGAGCGTGAGGGAGAAGGAGAGAGAGAGAGAGAGAGGCTGCCCACCGCCGTTCCTCGTCTGCAGTTTGTATATGGTGAGAGAGGCTGCTGGGCTGCTGGAAGAAACGATAAAAGAGCATATGATTATAAACCTAGGGTTATTAGATTAGCGACGGAATTTTGAATCCGTCGCTATATCTCAAATTCCGTGATTTATTTTTAAAAAATCATGGACTCAACTCGTTATTAGGCTAGGGACGGAAATTTGGATCCGTCGCTAGATCTAGCGACGGAATATGAATCAGTCGCTAAATCTAGCGACGTATCCAAATTTCCGTCGCTAGATTTTTATTTTAAAAAACATTTGTCCGATCAGTTAATCATCTAGCGACGGAAATTTGAATCCCGGGTCGCTAGAGTATGAATCGCGACAGGTCCAAAAAATTCGCGCCCATTTAAAATAAGCAGAATAAACTCGGGAATAATGCCCTAGCGACGGAATACGTCGCTAGAGTATTATTCCCGGGTTTATTTCGTTTCTAAAAAAATGGGCGCGAAATTTTTGATAAATATCCGTCACAAGTTTATGCGCGAAAATTTACCGCTCAAATTAGCTACGGATTTAACGACAAAATTTTTTCGTCGCCAAATTCCATCGCAAATCCGTCGCTAACTTTCAATTTTTTAAAAATAAGTAAATTCGTCGCTAAACCGTCGCTATTTTGTCGTTAAATTAGCAACGCAATGAATCCATCGCTAAATCAGTTGTTATTTTCGCTTTTTTTGTATTGCAAGAAGATTATTTATTCAAATAATTTGTATTTAAAATAAATAAGAAGATTATTTGTATTTATTCAAATAATTTGTATTTATAAATAATAATTTGTGAGCACAGAGAAAGAAGAAAGAAGTTATAGGCAGACTTGTGACAATCAATCCAACTGAAGGAGAGCGTTACTATTTACGCTTATTACTGATGAATGTTAGGGCACCCAAATCGTTTGACCACATAAAAACTGTCAATGGCCATCAAATAGTAACTTTTCGTGAGGCAGCTAAAAATTTGGGTATCTTATCAAGGGATCATATTGTCGAGAAGTGTGTAAATGAAGTAGTATTATATCGGACGTCATTAGCTACTGTCAGGTCTAGAAAATGGATAGCACTTGCAACTGCAAGTTCAGGAATTGCAGCATCCATTCTACCCGATAGTCGTACAGCTCATTCTACGTTCAAAATACCAATTGATGGAGATGATAAGTATGTATGCAATATTTGAAAACGAATTGCAAAAGCTACCTTATTAAAAAAATGTAGACTGATTCTTTGGGATGAAGCTTCTATGGCTAACCGTCGGGCTATTGAAAGCATTGATACAGCGCTTAGAGATATTATGGACACTGATCACATTTTTGGAGGAAAAGTAGTTGTTTTTGGAGGTGATTTTCGACAAACATTGCTGGTTATTAGATACGGGAAGAAAGAAGATTTCATTGAAGCGAGTTTGGTTAAATCACCTTCAATCTGGCCAACCATCCAACGATTAAAATTGGTCCAAAATATTCGTGCAAATGAGGATCCGATTTTTTGTGAGTACTTGATATGATGAAGATTGGCGATGGAACTGAATAATTAGTTGGTCGAGACATGATTAAGATTCCATCTTCATTCATTATTCCATGTACAGATAAAGATAGCTCTCTTGATGCTATATTTCAATCTGTATATCCTAACTTAACATGTTTCGGGACTGATCCTTATTCATTAATGAGCAGAGCCATCTTAACACCTAAAAATGTGATTGCAGATGAAATTAATTTCTTAATAGATAGATTCTCGGGAGAAAGTAAGTGTTATGTTAGTTTTGACAAACCACTTGATTCGAAGTAATTGCATTGTAAAGATTATTTACACACTTTATCCCTAGCTGATATGCCTCCTCACAAGTTAATTCTAAAGAAAAAGTGTCCTATAATTTTATTGAGAAATCTAAACCCATCTGAAGGATTGTGTAACGGGACAAGATTGGTTTGTGATTCATTTGAAGATCATCTCATAAGTTGTTTGAGTGCAGTGGGTGAATACAAAGGAAGACATGTCTTCATTCCAAGAATTCCTCTTGAGCCATCAAATGATAAAAATTGTCCAATACCTTTAAAATGACACAATTTCCTATTAAAATTTGTTTTGCCATGACCATTAACAAAGCTCAAGGGCAAACACTAGATTTTGTTGGAATTTACTTGAAAGAGCCAATTTGTTGGGCCTTTTAGTTGTTTGTCCATTTGAACTAATGTTTTTTTTTTTTTTTTGAAAATCCATTTGACCTAATGTTATTGTGCGGAAAATAAGGTGTAATAGTTATACCATAGACTCGTGTCCATTTACATATTGAATGTTCATAATTACATACTGAATATTCACAATTTGAATTATGAACATTTAATATGTAAATTGTTATTTTAGACGCGAGTTCACCTTGTAATGTGGACTCGAATCCACAGAATAATTTGCCAATAAGGTGCAAACATGCACCGCTCGGGGTGTCGCTTCTTCATAACCATGCAGTGACATGGCAGCAACATTGTGAACACACATATATGTATATGAGGTTCATGTGAGAATTATAAAAATTGGAAATTGATTTGACCAATTCATTATTAATGTTTAAATAGATCATCAAATTATCAGAAAAAACAACTATTCAATCCAAATAAGTTTTTGAATAGTTCAAAATAATGAAATTAAACCAACATTAACATATCCTTTTCATTACTGCCTATGTGGCGGCCACTCATTACAATGTTATTTTTCATTTATTTTAATGAATTTAAATAAAAAATAAAAAATTCAAAACTCACTCATTTCCGTCTCTAAGTCTCATGTCTATCACTCGCCGGTGTCCCTATCGAAGTTCAAACATTGATCTTTATTTTTTCTTTTCTTTTTCAACTATTGTCTACAGTGAACTAAACTTGTGCGAGTTTCTAAAGTGCAACCCTGATGATACGTAGAGATGCACTAGGTATATTAATTGGACAAGCAATTTTAGTTAATGATTTTATACAAAGTTGACACCTACTAATCTGAAACTTTTAACAACCCAACCTAACAAAGAGAGTTGGTGCACACGAACTAGAAGAACAAATCAAAAGAACAAACAAAGAAGACAAAAGGAAGAAATTAAACAGCAATAACCAATCAAACCCCACGAAGACAGTATCAGCCCAAACCCAGGAAAGACTTTTTTTTTTCCCTAATCCTAAACCGACTTGGATTTGTAGAACACCAATGTAATCCTATAAATTTGCCTAATCCTAAGCAGATCTGGATTTGAATTGAAAATCCTATAAATTTACCCAATAATCTTCAAGCCTTCACTATCATCCATCTATCATCTCTTCTCCAACACATCACTATAATCAATTACTTAATTAACACCCTCGGATTCTCGCACAGTCGAGGCACCATCAGGCTCTCTTTTCAAGCCAGGCGGCGATTCAGACTCTCCTTTCAAGCTAGGCGGTTATCGGAGATTGACCCCAGCTTCGTAGCAATAGAAGTTTCTCTGAAATTCAAATACATATTTCTCGGGACCGACGGCGATGAATACAACTATGAGAGGAGTCTTGGCTGTGTCAACCGTTTCCTTTCCTCTTAGCCACCGCTGTTCCAGGCTGCACCTAAGCTAGCCGCCTATTTGGGAAACCAATTTCACCACTGGATGCCGGCATTGTCTCTGGGCATTTGCAGCATCCTCTCTGAACATATCGTGCACTCGGCGCGGCAAATTGGACCCGCCAATGGCAGCGCAACGGTAGTTACAGGCTTACAACATATACGGAGTATATACAATATACTACTCACACGCACGCGCTTTGCGCGAAACGTCATGCTTAACAATAAATAAATTAATTCTAATTTTTAAGTTATAATATATATATGTGTGTGTGTGTGTGTTTAAATGTGGTCGCGCCTTCCTGTGCGATCGGTGCGGTTCACACCACTCAATGTTAGAAAATGTACCACTCAATTTTAGAAAACGCACCACAATGAAAATACACAAAAACACCATAAAACACACCACACACCCAAAATAATGCACGATAACTCCACTGCCCCTAATGGTGCATTTGCTAACACTGTGTGGTGTATATTTGCATATATAGTGGTGTATTTTTTGGTGATGCGTACCTAATGATGCATATTTGTGTGGTGCATTTTCTAACATTGAGTGGTGTATATTTGTATACATAGTTGTGAGGCCGCACTGACCGCACGTTAAGGAGCAGCCATACCTAATTATGACCACATATATATATATATATATATATATATATATATATATATATATATATATATATATATAATCAACATGATACAATTATCATTCCAAACATGATAATGACAAATTAAACATTAACAGGGCGTTTGGTTGGAGGGAAGGAATTATGTGGGAAAAGAATTGTAATTTCATCGGAAAAGAATAATGTGGGAATAAAGTGTGATTTTAAATTCTAGTGTTTGGTTGACATGAATAAAATTACTGGGAATTTAAATTCCAATGTTTGGTATACATGGGAATTGAAAGGAAATAAGTAGTATAAAGTCCAAAATGCTCATTATTGTTGTTGTTGTTGTTGTTGTTGTTATTATTATTATTATTATTATTATTATTAATCATCTTATATGACAAGTATCTCTTGGACCCATTTGTATATTCAAACACCCAAAAAAATATAACATATTAAATTCAAAATTTTGTTCTTTAAAATGTAGGCAAATATGCTATATACACATCAAATTTAAATACTTGAGAGTATTGAGAAAACATACTTGATTATGGTTGGTCTAGAATGATTATTGCTTAGGAACGACGTTCTTTGTTGACAATAGTCGAACAATAATACACACTATCATCTAGAAGGGAAGGTGGGGCATTAATTTTAGGTTAAAAAAGGGAGGGGTAATTTTGTCTTAGGGCTCTCTTTTTTTCTTCCTAAAATCCATGGAATTAAAATCCCAAGGGGGCCATGGGATTCTAATTCCATGAAAATGAGGAAATTGCAATTCCGTGGAATTGCAATCCTCTCCAACCAAACTAAGGAATTTAGTTGCCTTTGGAATTATGCGGGAATTAAGTGGGAATGAAATTCAAATTCTACCAACCAAACACCCTGTAATAGTACATTATCAATAAAAAAAAAATTGTATGCATTGCTTTAGACAACAATCAATTATTTTTGAATGAATGAAAAATATACTTTTAAATATATTGTCATAGAAACAAATAAAAATCAATCTTATGTGTAGAGAATAATATTTTTTTTTGAGTACTACTAACTCGGTTACAATGTAGTATATGTTCATAAACTACTTTCTCAACCTACTGAAGCACAAAGAATCAGCACGAACCTGCCCCCTCCAACATGGGGTGCAACCAAATGCCACTACCGGATGCCACTAGACCATAAGGCCATTGGCATGTAGAGAATAATATGAATCTCTGCATCTTATAAAAGCTCAGTCATATTTGCCCACGACTTTTCCCGGCGATATTATTTGTATTATGTGCATTTATAGTTGTTATTTGCAACCAGAGAATGTCCTATTTTGCCCTTTGTTGTTGCCGGCGTTCAATCATCGATTATTGAGATGTGAGACCACAATGCTTAAAGTATTAGGCCTTCCTCAATAGTATTAGGTTTTCGAGGAGATTTTGCTTGTGTGATTAGGAAAAGAGAAAATATGAGTGAAAGGAAAAAAAAAAAACAAAACAAAATCAAAACTGTAAAAAAAAAAAAAAAAAAAAAAAAANAAAAAAAAAAAAAAAAAAAAAAAGAATTTACGTGTCCACTTGGGTGTGAGAGTTGCGCCACACGCACGTGAAGCACAACTCTCTCGTGACAGTGAGCTTCACCTTATTCTGTTAAAATCTTCACATTTACATGAGAAAAATTTCTTCAAAAATTCACCACATATTTATTAAAAATTTAAACATTAATTTTTACTATTCCAAAACCTAACAAATTCAACATGTAGAAGGTCTTATGGTGGCAACGTTAACAGCTCATTGTCTGTCACAACATATTGCTAGCTAGCTTTTGAAGTTTTGACATCCGAGTCATTACATCAATTTAATGAAGTGTTTTGTTCTTGTTCCCATCTTTCGAATATAGTATTGCAGTATTAAATTGTTGGGTCTGCCAAGCACCTTGTGCTCAAATGGCATGTAGTGGCCTTCCTCAAATGAAAGGTCATGAGTTCGGGTCTCAGTGGAGGAGATATAGAAATTGACTCTTTGTGCTTCAACAGGTTGAAAATAGGATAGATGAACAGATAGTTAGGGTTAGTTGTATTCAAAAATAAAGTTAGTGGTGCCTTTGTCCCACTTTTTTTTTTAATTTTTTTTAAAAATATTTTTATATTTTTTTTGCGTGTCTTTGTCCCACTTTGAAAGCTAAAATATTATAAGTGGTAGCTGAATTCTCTGCTCGGCATGTGAAGATGCAGTGGGGAAAGCTACAAGACAATAATTTTTGGGATGATTTTTTTTAAATTAGAGTAAACGTTGCTATTTCATTAAATCAAAACATAAAACGTTTACAACAACGATGAATGAAACGGTAAATCATTCCTTACAGTCAAACATAGAAATAATTTTTCTAGTTATGCTATAGAAAACTTGAATCGCAAACCGTTTCATAACTTGAAAACTAGGTTCCGGAGCTTGAAGTTTCATTAATAATCTGGGCCTTCGTCTTCATTCTTATGTGCATTGATAATATCACCGTCTAAAAAAACACACATAATCTTGTATCTTTGACCACACTTCCACAAACTGAAATAAATTGCTCAAATTAGGCTTGTTTTCATTGTTTTCATTGGGATGATTATAGTGGGAGGTAGGCTAAGGAGAACAACTATGTGACTGGATGTCTGGATGAGAGATTCCAAGATTGAAAATTGGATTCCCAAAACTCATTTTTATGACATTGATAATGCCCAATATTCTTATTAATTATTTTTAACCTAATTATTTCCTAGCCGAAATTAATGTATCAAAATATTAATTATATATTAACATAATCCTCTAATATTTTTATTTTATATTTAAGGTATAATATTATTAGTACAAAAATAGATTATCATTTCATTCTTCTGTGTAATTATTATGATATATATATATATATATATGGTGCGCTCCCATGCGAACTGCCGTCCAAGAAGGAAATGAGAACGCTTCACAGCTATCCACGTATCAAGATTAATGAATCAGATGTAATTTTAAAAAAAAAAACGACGCGGTGGCATTTTCGTAAATAACTCAAACTTTGATGCAAGTAATTGTGTTAGGCCATCCCCAATGGTGGCTTTTCACTTGCATTTGGAACAGTAAGATCCGATTGGTCAGCTTTTAGCAAATGGGAGAGAAGTGATTTTGTTGAAATCTTTCTCCTGCAAAGAGGAGTGTTTTGCAGGTTAGAATGGGTCCCATTTCAGAATTTTATTGCGCCTCACGCGTGCGTGAGGCGCAAAATTCGCGTCCAGGCGGGCGCGTAAAATTTTTTTATTTCAGTTTTTGTTTTGTTTTTTGTTTTTCCTTTTCTTTTTTTCCTCTACTCTTATTTTCTTTTTCCTAATCACACTTACAAAATCTCCTCAAAAGTCACACCTAAGCTTAACTATTGTGGAAGGCCTTATAAGTGCACCTAGTTTCACTTACAAGTGCCCATATTTTCACACATATTTTCACTTACAAGTGCAAGTAATTTAACTTGTTAATATTTATGCACTTGGGTGCAACCTAGGTGCACCTAATTATACTTCACTAAATACTAAGTACACTGAGCATAAACCTAGTTATAACATTAGGTGCAACTACATCTTGGATATGTGGCGCGCTGCGATTCTTTCTCAGTTCTCTCCTAGGCGGCCCGTACGCACCTGCACGCGATATATATGTGTGTGTGTGTGTGTGCGCGCGCGCGTGCGTGTGTTAGAATATTATTAGCATGGTTGCAGTAGGCGCTAGTTGGTGCCTAGGCGGTTTTAGGCGGCGGGCGACCTATAAAAACAAAAAATTAATTCATGTGTGTGGTTGTATGTCATATTATATATATATATATATATATATATATATATATATATATATATATATATATATATATATATATCTCTCTCTCTCTCTCTCTCTCTCTCTCTCTTTCTCTCTCTCTTACTTATCTTACTTATATAAATAAATAAATTTAAATATATATAAATATAATAATAAAATTACCAATGCCGACTCGCTCGAGTTAATTAACTCGGCTAACTCTGCCGAGTTGGGCGAGTTAACTCCGCCAAATTTGGCCTAGTCAGCTGCTAACTCGGCCCAGTCGGTCGAGTTAGACGCTAGGCAGCCGGCTACCTAGGAGCGCCTAGCGCCTAGACTGGTGCCTAGGCGGGGATTTTTGCAACAGTGATTATTAGTACATAATCAATTATAGTTTCCATTATAAAGTATAATTGATTTTGTACTAATAATATTATATATATATATATATATATATATATATATATATATATATATATATATATATATATATATATATATATATATAATATTAAAATATATTCATTGTCAGCTAGGTAGTCATGACATACTGCTAGGTGTCACTCATGACTTACGATTTATTTAATAATGAGTTATTAAATATTACTCGTTGCTAGTTTGACCATAAAACTAGAAAGTCACACCTTAATGGTTCGTGGTAATGCTGAGAACTTTAAAAGAAATTGATAAAGAGTTATCAATATTGAATTAATACATTAATATTTGATTAATGACTTAATTTAATATGGGTCACACTTGTGTGAGACCGTCTCACGAATAAGGATTCGTGAGACGGGTCGGGTCGGGTCAAAGCACCATGCATGCAAATGTCATACTTATATGCTCAAATATAACACTAATAAAAAAATACAATTTTTGTTACTTATAAAAGAAAAAGTAATACATTTTTCATAATAAGTAATGTTGACAAGTGCCTCTCACTTATAAGAGCAAATATAATACTTTTGAGGAAAAATGTAATACTTTTAAATCGAAATGTAAAAGTATTGTATTTTTTCTCTTAAAAGTATTACATTTACCCTAATAAGTAACAAAATTTTTATTCCTGATTAGTATTACATTTGAGTATATAAGTATGACATTTGTGCATATAAGTGTTACATTTGCATCTTGACCCGACCCGACCCGTCTCATGGTGAGACGGTATCCCACAAGTTTTTGCCATTTAATATTGGGTAGTTTTGGACTTTTAAGGCTAGCACCTTTGGGCCCAAACCCAAGCTATATATATATAAGGCTAGCACCTTTGGGCCCAAACCCAAGCTATATATATATATGTCTTACCCTATTTCTTATAGTGAGAAGTAGTACAGAGATAAGTCAAAAAAGAGTTTTCATGTAAAATCTCTGGAGTTCTCGCGTGCCCGACCGATGGACAGACTAGAAGCCGTACAATTGGACGGTTCAAGCTGTTGATTCTGTCAAAGCACGCTTCAATGGTAAAATCTTCTAACTTCCTTTTTACATAGAATCTTAGAAGAAGCGATTTGATGCTTCCGCTGCGTATGTATGAATTTTTCTAACATACCATACATAATATTATCAATTATATATGTTTATGTTATTACATAATTAATATGTCTTTTCTACACGGTATTATTATGTTATTACGTTAATATTAGTTAATTTCCATTTTACATTTTCTTACCAAATAAAATATATTAATTATTTGATGAATAAAATATTTAATTAATTGACTACAAAAGTTTGAGCGGAAAAATTAAATAGAAAGATTTTACTTTTATATATAGTTTAGATTACAATTAAATTATTTCTCTATATTTTAGTAATTAATATAATTACATAAATCATATTACATATCGATAATAATTACAGACAAGCAAGTCATATATTATTCAAGGGTAACAGTACTTATGTGAGATCGTCTCGCATATCTCAATCCGTGAGACGAGTCTTTTTTTTTTTTTTTTTAAATTATTAATGGGTCAAATCTTTAACTAATCAGTTAGATCTTTGACCTCATTAATCAAAGATCTGACCTGTCTCACGTATAAAAAACCCATGAGATGGTCTCACACAAGTATTTGTCATTATTCAATTAATTGAGTGACACTTTTGTACTAATCTTATAATCAAATAATTGTACACGTTCAATATTATAATTTTTTTTAATAATTTTATCTTTAATTTTATTATCTAAATATATAATTAAAAATTTATCCGTGTATAGCACAGATAATTGGACAATTATTTGCTCGAATTCAAGCAAGAATAACATTATAAAACATAATCGATCCAACCAATTTCATCATTTGCACTATATAATATTAATGTTATAATTTATATAATTATATATCGATCCAAATATTCTTAAAATACTATAACAAAATTAATTCCGTGCAACACACGGATGAAAATACTAGTTGAAATTTAATAACATAAAATAATATATGATTACTTAAATAATAATAAACAATTTAGAGCTTCCCAGTGCACTTCTATGGATTTTTGTAGAGTAGAAAAACTAAACATGGGTTTTTAACTAATGGGAGAGGAAGATTTTGAGGAAATCTTTTTTTTTCTACAAGCGAAAGTTTTNAAAAAAAAAAAAAAAAAAAAAAAAAAAAAAAAAAAAAAAAAAAAGAGGAACATAGTGTGCTTAGCGCACGGTCCCCATCAAGCATTCAAAAATAGGTCCAATACTTACACAGAGTAGGTCCAACACTCAAAAGAGTAGTCCCCATCAAGCATTCAAATCTTTCCTTCTTTTTAGGTCCCATACTCACAGAATCAGCCTTCACGGACTATATAGTTAATCAAATTTTCAAACAGATTTAATCAATAATTTAAATTCTTAAACATTATTCCAACTAAAATATTTTAATTAAAAAAATAATTAACCAAATTTTGTTGGTCTGTACATTAACCTATATTTTTCAGTTACCAAAATTTGCACACCCATACATTAGCAAACCTTATCATCTCTCAAAGTACCTTTCAACCACAGAGTCAACGACCATGGCCGACGCTCTCATCTCCACTGTTGTCGAGCAGCTGATCAACATCCTGAAGCACCAAGCCCAGGAGCTAAAAAGAGCTTTGGGTGTGGAGAAGGAGATCGCAAACCTCTCATCAAAGCTCGAGAATATCAGGAAGGTATTGGATGATGCAGAGAAGAGAAGCTTTAAGGAAAATGGCATCGAGCTCTGGATCGAAAATATCAAAGACTTCAGCTACCAAGTGGACGATGTTCTGGACGAGTGGAGAACCAGAAGTCTGAGACAACAGATCGAGAGCCCCGAGGCAAGTCGCAGCTCTTTCCTGCCTTCGCGTTCCAAATTCAAAAGGTTTGTTATGCATCGAGACATCGCCAACAAAATAAAGGAGCTTGATTCAACACTTGATCGGATTACGAAAGAGAAAGATCAGTTCAAATTTGATTATGCATCATCTATAACACACACTTCTGCAGCATCACACTCTGATCAAGAATTGATGCGAGTCACCACTGCGTTTGATGTGGATGCGTCACAGATTCAAGGTAGGAAATCCGATGCCAGTGCTTTAATAAGCAAGTTACTGGAGAATCCTGGAGAAGAAGAAGCAAGAAATGGGCCCCTTGTGATTTCCATAGTGGGCGCGGGAGGGATAGGGAAAACTACCCTTGCTCAACTAGTCTTTGAGGATGAACAGATCAAGACTCATTTTGGGGATGAAAGGGTGTGGATTTGTGTTTCCGACCCCTTTGACCAGATCAAGATTGCAAAAGCCATTGTTGAGTCAATCACTAAAAGCTCCACGGATCTGTCCCAGCTCCAACTCTTACTGGAAAAGATCAAAAGCACTTTGTCTGGGAAAAGGTTCCTACTTGTGATGGATGATGTGTGGACAGAGCAATCTGCGAAGTGGGAGCCATTGAAGAACTCTCTCAAGGATGGACTCCCCGGGAGTAGAATCTTGGTCACCTCAAGAAGTGAGAGGGTTGCTAAAATGATGGGAAGTGTGTATCTGCATCAGTTGGATCTAATATCTGACTCCGAAGCTTGGTTGTTGTTTAGCAGGATAGCATTTTCTGGGAGAAGCGAAGAGGATTGTGAGAAACTGAAAGATATTGGTCACAAAATTGCTCAAAAGTGCAAAGGATTGCCACTTGCTGTTAAGGTCATGGGAAGCCTGCTATGTTTCAAACACACTAGAGATGATTGGCAAAATGTTTTAGACAATAAAATTTGGGAGTCGGATGAAGTGGTAACAGAACTCTTCCCTCATTTGTATCTAAGCTACAATGATTTGACCCCAAAGATGAAGCAATGTTTTTCATACTGTGCTGTCTTTCCCAAAGATTATGAAATGGAGGTAGATGAGCTCATCAGAATTTGGATGGCACAAGGTTATGTGACGACGGAATCAAAAGGCAGGGAGTTATTTGGGGGTTTAGCAATGCGCTCTTTCTTCCAAGATTTGAAGAAAGATGACATGGATTCCAACATTATCAAATCTTGCAAAATGCATGACATAGTGCATGATTTTGCCCAATTTCTTACTAGAAATGAATGCTACAATATTGACCAGCATGAGGATAAGGTTGGATTTAAAAATCTACGTCATCTTCAGTCATGGGGTAGGAATATGAATCTCCCTTCCATTTGTGATATTGGAAAACTTCGTAGCTTTTCTGCTGAAGACCTTTCTCCCGCACAACTTACTCTTGATTTGTTAAATGGTCTGAAATCTGTGAGAGTATTAAGTTTGCATGGTTGTGAATTGGAAAAACTCCCAAAGAAGATAGGAAATTTGCTTCATCTAAGGTACATTGATCTAAGTGAGAGTGTTGTAAATGAGTTACCAGATGCAGTTTGTTCTTTATATAACTTGCAAACTTTAGATCTTAAAAGATGTCAGAAATTTTCAAGACTGCCGGATGGGATTGGAAATTTGCGTCAATTAAGATACATTGATTTAAGTTGTAGCAAAGTAGAGACGTTGCCCGATACAATTTGTTCTTTGGAGAACTTGCAAACTTTAGATCTTGGATACTGTAGCCAATTTTCTAGACTACCTGATAAGATTGGAGATTTGAGTCAGCTAAGATACATCAATTTAAGTTGGAGCGAAGTAGAGACGTTGCCCGATACAATTTGTTCTTTGGAGAACTTGCAAACTTTAGTTCTCGAAAGATGTGAGCATTTTTCTAGACTACCTGAAGGGATTGGAAATTTGATAAACTTGAGACACCTTAACATCAGATACACCAATAGGCTAGAGATGATGCCCCAAGGTATCGCAAAGCTAACTCAGCTTTGTAGTTTAAGTGAGTTTAAGGTGGGGAAAGAGTCAAGTATATTGGAATACATGGAGAAGCTGAACCAACTCAAAGGGGAGCTGTCCATATTTTTTTTGTGCGATCTGAATAACGCAACAGATGTGGAGGAAGCAGAGAAAGCAGAATTGAGAAACAAGAAGCACATCAAAACATTGTGTTTGAATTTCAGTGATGGAGTCGATGTGGGAATAGATGTGATGGAAGCTCTGAATCCACCTCCGGAACTGCAAACCTTGAAACTTAATGAGTACAGAGGAATCCACTTCCCTTCCTGGATTACACTGTCCCTTAATCTACGGATTCTTGAAATCAATGGGTGCGTAAATTGTTCATCTTTGCCTCCATTAGGCAAACTGCCTTCTCTGGAGACTCTTTCCATAGCGGGAATGAAAGAGCTAAGATATGTAGTGAGTGAGTTTTTGGGAGTAGCAGAAGTAGGTGGTGTTGCATTTCCAAAGCTGAAGAACTTGAAGTTCTATAATTGTCCCGAGTGGGAGGAGTGGGAAGACTTGAAAGAAGAAGCAACAATAATAATAATGCCATGCATAAGGGAGTTGCAACTAAAATATTGCAGGAAACTTAAGACAGTGCCACATCACCTCTTAAGTAGGCTGGAGTCTTTGGAGATCAAAGACTGCCCGAGAGTCAGTGTGGGAATAGATGCTCTGAAACCACCTCCGAAACTGCAAACCTTGGAACTTAATGGGTACGGAGGAATCCACCTCCCTTCCTGGATTTTACTGTCCCTTGATAATCTACGGATTCTTGAAATCAGGAGGTGCGTAAATTGTTCATCTTTGCCTCCATTAGGCAAACTGCCTTCTCTGGAGACTCTTTTCATAAGCGAGATGAAAGAGCTAAGATATGTAGGGAGTGATTTTTTGGGAGTAACAGAAGTAGGTGGTGTTGCTTTTCCAAAGCTGAAGAAATTGGAGTTCTCATATTGTGAGGAGTGGGAGGAGTGGGAAGACTTGAAAGAAGAAGCAACAATAATAATAATGCCATGCATCAGGGAGTTGCTACTATTTCATTGCGAAAAACTTAAGACAGTGCCACATCACCTCTTAAGTAGGCTGCAGGAGTCTTTGAAGATCTACTTCTGTCCGCGTCTCAAAGTTGAATAGATCGAGTGAAATATGTGACACTCCACATGCCGATCAGGTGTCAAAACGGTGACGTCATCAGTGGGATGGAAGTCGTACGTACTTCTAACTTTATGGTTACCAAGTTAACAGTCCGACTAACTTGATCATTTGAGCAAAAATTATCAAGTTTATCTCTTTCACACTTTGAATCTTTACTACTTGGAGGCTTGATGTGAATGTGTGAACTAAATATATCTTCAGTTTTGTTATACCTATTTATAATTATTAAAGTGTGTTTTAATAATTTGTCTATAATATAAATGATTTGCAAGTTGTGTATATTTATCAAGCTATGTTTTGAAGAATTGTTATGATATAATTTCTTACTATTGACTTGAGCAAGGTATACTTTGACATGTCTGAGCTTGTATATTTTATGACATGGGCCACTAATGTATGTATTACAAGAAAATTGTTTCTTAATCGGGTAAACTTGTTATCAAAAAAATTTTTTTTTTCAAAAAAAATCATCGTAATTTTTTTTATTGGTGTGAAATTTCTTATTGCGGCCATTCATTATTTTTTTTTGGAGATAAAAGCAAATTATGATGGGATAAATTACCATCAATAATAAGCATACAAGGAGAATGCATTTACCCATAAGTTATTTCCCAACCTCTCTCTTTCGCCACATTGACACAAACAATTTTTGTTATATGGTCACCTAATGGATGCATCCATAATGTTTTATTAGAGGTGAAGTGTGTAGCATATGGAAAATAATAGATGCACTCCTATAGAGTATAACTCTGATCACATATATAAATCTTATTAGATAAAGAAAATTGAAAGAATAATGATAGTTGTCCATTATGTTTTAGATTAATTAGAACGCGACACCTCAGTAAGGAGTAGAAAATGGAGTAGAAAGTGATAATAGATGTGGTATTATTCGTAGCATATATGTGATTGCAATTATAATAATTTATATTCAAATTTAGGTATTGTACCATCTGGGTCTATTTGCAAGAGGTTGAGAATTTCTGGTGGAAGTATTCCTCTATATTAAGACTCTACTAAAGTTGCAACTCAAAGATTTGGTCTTTAGAACAAATTTGCATCCCTTCAACTTTTTTTTTTTTCAGAACATCCTCGTTGGTCTTATCATTATTGTGACATAACCATTTTTAATCCTCCGTCTACAAATATATTTAAATGATATTAAAATAACATAATAAACCACTCAAAATTTTCCTTTTTTCGTATTGGTATTATTTAACCACTCAAAATGACGTTAAAAATCCCCTTAAAATTGGAAATTAATTGAATCAAAACACATTGGCTCAATATTCTACAGGATAAGAACACCAATAACATAGGCTCTGTTTCCAAGAATTTTTTTAGAAGCTTATAGCTTATTTTAGCTACTAATAAACTATAAGCTCTGGTAATGTTATCAAAATAAACTAGTAGCTCAAAATAAGAGCTTAATTTGAAAAGTTACTTTAGGTAGCTTTTAAAAAATAAGTTAGTAACTTCTTAACTTGTTTTTCATTTTTATCCTTATTATTTTAAATAAATGACATCTTTTACCCCTGCTAATTAAAATTATTTTGGCATTTTCTCTTCAATATGTTTGGTTGTAATTTCAATTTAACATTTGTGTGTTTGAACATTAATTTTTGTATGAACTGTAAATATATTTTTTTTACTTTATATATTTTCAAATATATGTTCTTACTATATTTTATTAAAATATATTGGTTTCATTATTTTATATTTTAATATTTAAACAAACATATTTAAATTTTATGAAGATGTCATTTTTAGCCTTTTTATATTTATCATCTTATCAAAAAGTTAATTTTACCAAACACTTTTAAGCATAACAACTAGCTTGCCATCTCTTCAGATTTCAGCTACTAGCTTATAGCTTTTCAGCTTTCAATTACCTTTTTAACTAGGTTTGCCAAATATATCCATAGTCTAAGGCAAATCTAAGGAATGAGCTTGAGTATTATATTCTTGGTGCTGAAAAAAATCATCATAATTTGTCTTTAATTTTCATTCATTTTCAATCAATTTTTCTTTTTACTACATGCTGTTATTATGTTTGTTAATTGTTACTCATCTTACTGGGTTATTAATATAAATAAATGTTTGTGTTATTATCATGAAAACGGTTTTATTACCAAGAAGAATAAAATGAGGATTTTGAGTGACTTTTAACGTTATTTAAACATATTTTTTATAGAAAACAAAAAATTGTCATGCCACAATAATGTTAAACCAACATGGATGGCCCACATGGGTAGCTTAGTTGGTCACAAGGTTGAAGTTTAGGAAGAAAGACCAACATGGATGTTTTGAAAAAAAAAAAAGAATTAAAAGTGGAATGACACATATAAATCTAGGATCAAAATAGGAAAATGACTTACTGTAATACTTAGAACTGAATAAACCAAAATACCATTGTATTTAATGTCATTTAAATGATTTTGTTGACTAAGGACAAAAAATGATCATGCCACAGTAACACTTGGACCAAACAGGAACATTTTGAAAAAAAAGGACTAAAAGTAAACTGATACCTATAGATCTAGGACCAAAATGAAATTAACACTTTTTAAAAATCTTTTTTTTTTTTTTAAATTTTATCTTCATCATCTTGCTTCACATTTAAGTTTGCTTGTAACACCCCCATTTTTACAATCCAAAAATTACTAATTATAGTACCTCCAAAGATAGAAAGTTTCCAAAATAGAATTTCCAATAATAGAAATGTCTTTATTTAAGTAGCTAGTTAGTAGTCACAATCCAACTTAGGAAAATAAATAAATATTTAAATAATTCAATATTCTCTTAAACCCGAGGTGATACCATCACATCTAAAGTACTATGTCTAGATGTAACGCTAAACCAAAAACATATTGTCTAATAAATCGAACATTTATCTATTACAACTTAGGGTGTGTTTGGTTCGCACATGAGAATCGGAATCGGTATGGGTATCAAATACTTGGTAAAGATAATGGATTTTGGTGGAAGTATTTTGCATTTTGGTAATATGGTGGAATGGAATGATTATTAATAGTTGGGGAAGAAAGGAGGAAGGGGAATGAAACCCTTATTTCATTAGCGTATGAGTTTTCCAATTAATGAGATATTCCAAACCCATAGTAATATTCTAAAAACCTATCAACCAAACAATAACAATCACTTTGATACCCATACCTTATGCCTAAACCCACCAACCAAACACACCTTTAGTCTTTCTTCTTGAAAACAATCTACCACTTTTGATCAAGCTTATGGCCATACTTTTTTTTTTTTTTTGACTACTACTGACTCTGTTACAATATACTTAATCAATTACCTGAAAAAAATATATAATTTCCAAAAACATAGAAAAACAATACACAAAAAAAGTTAGCAAAACTTTGTTGAGTAATGTTTACCCACCACGTAAAATAATATTTATCAAAATTATTTTTCTTACTAATAAATAATTTCAGAAAAATACTTAGCCACACGACTCTTTAAAATTTTCATAGTTCAAATTTCTTCAATTTATAAACTCAAATTCATAAATAAGGAGGAAAACCAATTCTATAAATGGGAGGGTACTTAAATAATTAAGTCTCAGTGAAACAGTTTTTACAATAATGTTCACTCGTAATATTCCCAATAAGGGTCACACTTGTGTGAGACCGTCTCACGGGTCTCAATTCGTGAGACGGGTCGGATCCATATACTTTGGGTCATAGAGTGTACAAGTAGATACAAAACAAAGGATGCATGGAGTTCTGTTGCGATGCTTATCTAAATGTATTGAGTACTGATGATTGTTCCGCATCTCTAAGGGCGCAGAAACTCTCTCAAAATTGATATTTCATAATCATTCATTAGAGTTTTTCTACAATTTAAATAATATTAATTTTGTCAATTAATTTTAAAAAACTAGTAAGAGTAAGTTCAGGAATAACGACTTGCAATTTAGAGTCACAGTAGTCATGCCATATTTTGTTGTAAAGTACAACATTTTTTTTTATATATATGAAGTATTATATATGATTCTTAAAGTATGGTATTTAAGGTTTAAAGTATTGATTATATATATTTTAGATTTGTGCTAGAAAGTATTACATCTAAGGTATAAAGTGTTACATTTAAGGCATAAAGTGTTAAATATATCTACCTTAAACTATGTATTGGATTTGTGTTATGAAGTATTATATTTAGGCCATAAAGTATTGTGTTTAAGGCTTAAAGTATTAAATATATCTACCTTAAACTATGTATTAGATTTGTGCATGAAGTATTATATTTAGGCTATAAAGTATTGTGTTTAAGACTTATTAAAGTATTAAATATATCTACCTTAAACTGTGTATTAAATTTGTGCTATAAAGTATTATATTTAAGCTGTAAAGTATTGTATTTAAGGCTTAAAGTATTAAATATATCTACCTTAAGCTTGTATTTAAGGCTTAAAGTATTAAATATATCTACCTTAAGCTATTAGATTTGTGCTATGAAGTATTATATTTAGCCTATAAAGTATTGTGTTTAAGGCCTAAAGTATTATATTTAGCCTATAAAGTATTGTGTTTAAGGCCTAAAGTATTAAACTGTGTATTAAATTTGTGCTATAAAGTATTATATTTAAGCTGTAAAGTATTGTATTTAAGGCTTAAAGTATTAAATATATCTACCTTAAGCTTGTATTTAAGGCTTAAAGTATTAAATATATCTACCTTAAGCTATTAGATTTGTGCTATGAAGTATTATATTTAGCCTATAAAGTATTGTGTTTAAGGCCTAAAGTATTAAATTTAGCCTATAAAGTATTGTGTTTAAGGCCTAAAGTATTAAATATATCTATCTCAAATTTTGTATTAGATCTATGTTATGAAGTATTATATTTAGGCTATAAAGTATTGTATTTAAAGCTTAAAGTATTAAATATTTAAATATATCTACATATAAACTGTGTATTAAATTTGTGCTATGAAGTATTACATTTAAGTTATAATGTATTGTATTTAAGCCTTAAAGTATTAAATATATCTATCTTAAACTATTAGATTTGTGCTATATATGAAGTACTATATTTAGCCTATAAAGTATTGTGTTTAAGGTTTAAAGTATTAAAGAGTTTATTACCAAAATGGTCCCTCGACTATTGCGAAATTACCAATTTGGTCCTCAACAATTTTTCTTGACCAATTAAGTCCCTCGACTTTGAAAAATTTAACCAATTTGGTCATCCGTTTATTTTTCTGTTAAACATTCGTTAAATCAGGACCAAATAGGTAATTTTGCTATAGTCAAGGGACCAAATTGGTAATTAATTTTTGGGATAAAATACAAATAAGTCATCGTACTATTTGGAAACAAGCAATTAAGTCATCCAACTCAAATAACCCCAAATAAACCATTGAACTCAAAAAAATAAAGCAATTGAGCGACTAAAACCGAAAAAAAAAGAGCAATTAACCCATTTTAAAAATTTCCGGCGACAAATTTCGGCACCGACAATCATTTCCAATGGTCGTTGCCGGTCGCCATTTCTGGCGAGGGCGACCAAAAATGGTCTCCCTCGCCGGGAAGGCGAGGTCGCCTTCCCTAGGCGAAGGCGACCAGAAACCGCCGGTTGCCGGAAATGGTCGTCGGTGTCGGAATTTGTCACCGAAAATTTTAAAAATGGGTTAATTGCTTTTTTTTGGTTGCAGTGGCTCAATTGCTTTATTTTCCTGAGTTCAATACCTTATTTGGGGGTTATTTGAGTTGGATGACCTAATTACTTGTTCCCAAATAGTACGATGACTTTATTGTAGTTTATCCCTTAATTTTTCACTTAAATGGTCCCCTGACTATAGCAAAATTACCAATTTGGTCCTAATTTAACGGATATTAACGAAAAAATAAACTGAGGACTAAATTGGTTTATATTTTCAAAGTCGAGGGACTTAATTGGTCAAGAAAAATTGTTGAGGACCAAATTGGTAATTTCGCAATAGTCGAGGGACCATTTTGGTAATAAATATATTTGCCTCAAATTTTGTATTAGATTTGTGTTATGAAGTATTATATTTAGACTATAAAGTATTGTACGTGTTTAAGGCTTAAAGTATTAAATATATCTACATATAAACTGTGTATCAAATTTGTGCTATGAAGTATTACATTTAAGTTATAAAGTATGGTATTTAAGGCTTAAAGTATTGATTATACATTTAGAGCAACAGCTTGTTGAGAAATCATCCACATACTTGTTTGATTCTTCTTCCTGAAACACAAATAATCGTCCGATCTTTATATGACAAGCTACTGCTCCTACGAACCTATCTACAACAAGCTTATGAATAAGAGGGAATAAAGGTTTTGCATTTTGGAATCATTAATATTGCAATGGGAGAAGAAGATGAAATCGAGTACAAACTAGTGAAATTCATTTGGCGGCAGTTCATAACCAGCAGGGTGAGGGTGAGGTAGAGTGCGCAGTAGCATTAGAGGCAGCTTGTCAACATCTTCATCGGACCTTGCAATTAGTAGCGAAGGGTGAGGAATCCTAAAGTTTGCATTTCGGATGCACTACAGGGATATAATCACTCGAAATTAAACATCGAAAGTTCTCACAATTATCAACCCCACGGAGCTCTAATAAAATTCAAACACACAAAGAAATGGAGACCACTTATCTCTCAGATCTACAACAACACTCTACAATTAACCTCCAATAAAGAAATGCAGAAAAAAAAATTTGCAAAAACAACTAGCACAACTACATGTGAGAAATTAAAGCGCAGCATTTGACAAAAGTTGTTGTTGTTTGCCAGAGTTGAAGGCTGCGGTAGAAATGGAGGCAGAGGAGATGGGAGGAGACGGAGAGGTGGGCGGCAGAGATACGAGGAGTGAGAGAACAACATGAGCGGATATGATGATATGAGAAAATCAATCTTGTGGCAAAGAGAGAGAGAGAGAGAGAAACAATGAGGTAGAGAAAGGGGAGGGTGAGAAGCACATATTGACCCGTATAATAAGTGACCCGACCCGTCTCACAGATTGAGATCCGTGAGACAGTCTCACACAAGTTTTTGCCTCCCAACAATAATACATAATGGACAGGAACATACCACTTTAAAGTTCCTAATGAGTCAGTTTTTACGTCACTACTCACTCCTCAAAATCTCATTCTCAGTGGAACAGAACAAATACCTTTAAGTGTGCACACCCCCAAAGAGTTTCCAGGCCAAATGGATAGTAACTAGTCCTAGTAGTCAAGATAGGTTTCTACCGACTACTACTCACAAGGTATTTTATCTTAGTGCATACAGTTTTTACGTCACTGCCCACTCCTCAAAATAACAGGACATTATTACCTCTTAGTGAGACAAGATATATTTTGACTGCTCACTTTTCAATCACAAATTTTGGATTTTCTCCCAAATCATAAATTCCATAACATTTCTCCATAATATAATTTCTTCAAAATAATAATAATAATATTCAATAACCCATAAAAACAAATTTTTACATGCTTAATAATAGGGTTGTGCATGGGTAGTGATGTGTAGCAAAAATGAGTGTGGTGAGTGTACGGGTGTGAAATGTCGTTCCGCTGAGGATTGGGGGTTATGGCACGCAATATGCAATCACAGAACTAGGCACTAGCATAAGGAAATCAACAAGAAGCTAAGCAAACGACAACAAGGTAGAACAAACACATATAAACAATAGATAAGTGCAAAATTAAGAAATAGGACTCAAGTTCGGGGCATTACCATCTAGATGCTTTAACACTTACGTTTGTGGGAAGAACATTAGCCCTAGGTTCTTAAGGCAAGCACTAAAGAATCAAAGTGTCCACAAGGATTAGAACAAGGGTTGTCCCATTCCCATGGTGTATCAACTCAAATTCTTGAAGAACAAAAGCTATTTAGCCCCAAATCTACCCCTATTTCCATAGAAGAGAAAATGGGTTTGAGATTGGGTTGGCTCAAGTCTTCCATCCAACTTCCATTGAGATGAAAGACTTTCCAAAGACAAACAATAATCATTGATCACTAACCATTGAAAGATAGAAATAAACCCAATTCAAACTTAAGAACCCTAAATGGGTTTCTTCCCCTTTTTCACAATAATCACAACTTAAGCATCAAAATAGATAATACAACCCTAACTCAAGCCCACAAACTAACTACTCATGATTAAATAGCATAAAGAACACAAAAACACAAGTAATAAACATAAATTTTGCAAAAGAAAAGAGATAAAGGAAAGAAAGCTTCTCTATTGAAATGGGTGGTGGAATCTTGAAATCCAAGCTTCAAATCCAAGATTACAAGCTCCAAAAGTGTTAAAAAAAAACATAGATCTAAGCCTAATCTAACTTAAAAATATGAAGGGGAGTGAATGAGAGTGTATAGGGTTCAACCATGGGTCAAGAGCGAGTTCAAAATGCTCAAAAAGAGTTTAAATACTGAACAGAGCAGGTGCCATACGGCCTCTCATACGGCCATATGCATGGTCGTGTATGCTTTTGTGCAATTTACAGTGCATTTCTCAAAATTTTGTGCAACTGCTTTGAATTATAGGCTATTTTTTCACCCTCAAAAACACTTTATTAGCCTTTGTGATCTTCAACAAAGTTGTAGCCCTTCAAGTTGGCTTTCCAATGGCACAAGAATCATCTGATTTGGACATTCCTAGGCTGATATATGGTCAAAATACCGAACAGTGGCAGATTTAGATGAAATCTGTAAGTTTGAACTATTTTGACCCCTTTGTCTTCCTTTTAAAGCTTTAATGTCTTCATGAGAGTTGTAGCCCTTTGAGTCTTCATTCCAATGGCACAAGAATCACTCAATTTTAATATTTATAGGCCGAGATATCGTCCAATCACTATGATGTCAACGTGCAGAAATTTCAACACCTTAACCTTTTGCTTCTCTTTTGTTTTAGTTTGCACAAATGATCAAATACCATTGAAAATACAACTCTTAGGCTCCCTTGGAAATGTTCCACCCATCTTTAGAGCTTCTCCTTGACTTCCATTAACTCCAAATTCATCCAAAATACTTGAAAATCACCGTTTTTGCTTCCAATGCTTTCCAACTCATACTCCTTGCAAAATAACACAAATAAGCACTAATTCTCATGAAATTTGGAATGATCTAAAAATAAAATGACTTAGTGAAATGGAGAAAAATATAGACAAATGAGCACTTATCAACTCCCCCACACTTAAACCTTTTCTTGTCCTCAAGCAAAGACAAGTAATAAATCACCATCCTTGCAATGAAATTGATCATACTCCCACCTTGCACAACCTATCAAACCACAATCCAACTTGCTACAACACAACTTGTTTCAATAATCACCTTAGCTTGGCACACAAGTTCCATTCCCAAGCCAATACCAAACACCAAAACCATTAAAGTGTGTGAGAATCTAGTGTGCAAAAATGCTAAGTTGAGATTATGCAAAACTTGGCTTTTAATGAGATCTCATAGGTTTGTCCTTCATACTCTCACTAGTTCAACTCTAAGATTGCATGCTAAGATCAAGTAGGACTTTTATTTGGCTTGTAACGGGGCTAAGGGTAAACGTTTTAACAAAGAAGGGGTAGGGAAAGTAAACAAAATGAGAGAATTTCACACCTATTCACAAACTAAGCTATAAGAGATCTTGACAATAAAGAGCAAAGGAGCACTCTACAAAGAAAACTAGACAACACTATCAAAAGGTGGGGATTTGACACAAAGAACAAGAAAGGAATATACATTTTTGCTTTTATTCACTTTTTTTTTCTTTCCCTTTTCATCATTTCAAACTTCTTTTTCAAACTTTTTCAAACATCTTTTTCTTCATTTTTTTTTCTTTTTCTACTTTTCAAAGACTTTCACTTTTTTTTTTTTTCAAAATAACAAACAAACTCCATTTATTTAGCAAAACCCCCACACTAAAACAAGACTAACAAGAGTGATGTAAACAAAGATAAGCTCCAACACGAATCTCTTCTAACTATTGAACAAGTGCTACATTCTCTCAAGGGTGGAAGGGAGATATATATATTTTTTTCTTTATGGCTAAAGGTTAAGGGAAAAATTAATAAGGGTAAAACAAAGAAAGACTAACATCAAGGGGAACAAGTGCTAAGCACTTTATTTAGTGAACTAAAGGCCCAAAAGGGGACAATTAGGGATAAACACATATTAACAGGGTAGGCTTTAAGGCTAAGGGTTAAACAAAAATGACCTATATCATTTCAAAACATGTAAATCTTAGATTTCACTTGGAGAGTAATGAGGCAAGTTCTAGCAAAACAACCATTACCGGAATCTCACATAAGCCTTCACTAGCAATGCACAACACACTAGATCAAGAATTGATTCAATTATTAAGTGGTTAACAAGACTATTGGCAAGGGAATAGATCAATCATGTAACCCCTTGGCTCATCAATCACAAGTTGAGTTGCAACAAGTTCCACCAAAACAAACCACAAACCAACAAAGAGGGAGTGATCACAATTTCAAGCTAAGAAAAGACAATTTACCCAACATTATGCACCATGAGTCATCCAAGCAAAGATTTAAAAAGTTCAAAAAAATTCAAAAATTACCCAATATTTGTCCTCCCCCACACTTAGAAATTACATCGTCCTCGATGTGAAAGAAAATAAAGCACATGGGGGAAAGGGTAGCACAATAAGCACAAGGAGCACAACCTCTACTATCTACACCAACTAAAGCACTATACACAATTAAAGCAAGTAGAGAAGGTAGATGAGACTCCCTTAATGAATCTTCTTTTGCCCAAGAATCATCATGAAACCTTCTTGGAATTGAGCATACTCCTTAGTATCATTCCTAGAGTCAGGAGAATATACACATGAAAGCACAAGTGAAAGCATGATATATCAAAAGTATAAAGAAAAATAAAGAAGAAAATAAAATGCAATAAAATGAAAGATAGCATGGGGTGCCTCCCATGAAGCGCTAAGTTTAATGTCGCTAGCTCGACTCAAACTTCCAATTTTAAGCTTCAAGAGATTGAAGGAGAGAGATCCCCTTCTTTCTATCCACCTTCTCCTCCAAATAGAGCCTTAAGTGGTGGCCATCAATGAATTCTTTTATGCACAAGTTCACCACATTAAAGCTCAAGCATTGTTCCTCCATGAACTCAAAATTCGACCATACTCTTTCATCAAATCCATTCTTAATCCAAAGATCAAATGAGGTCTTCTTCCTAAATCTCGGATCTTGATAATACTCATCAACTTGATTATTCTCTTGAGTTCCACACATTTCCTCTTCTTGAGGTTCCCCATCTTGAATAAACAATGAGAACCTTGGGTCTTTGTCATTCACCAATAAAAATTGAGAGTCCTTAGATATGAATATTGGCCAATGTGGGCCAACACTCTCAAAACCATTAACTCCTCCCGGTTCCCAAACTCTTCTAAAGTTCTCAACGAACTCCATTGATGGGATTTCCTCATTCAAGCCTTGCGTTCTCCCAACTACATTTTCCTTTAACTTCTCTTCAAATGGACAACTTTCAATGTGATCATCGCCACCATCTTCCATATTCTCTTCTTTTTCTTCCTCAACACTCTCATCTTTTGTTTCTTCCTCAACACCATCCTTTTCTTGCACTTCTTCAATTGGACCATCTTTTAGTTTCTCCATATCACCATTTGTTTGCAACTCTACACTTTCTTCCCAATTCAAAGTTTCCATTTCAATTTCCTCATCCACTTCATCATTATCATCATCTTTATTCTCACTCTCCTCTTCATCACCACCCTCACTTGGCGTGAACAACTCATGTAAAACCTCTTCATAAGGAAATGAACTTTGAATGTGTTCTTGAGTTGTCAAGCCTTTTTCTAGAGCCTTCATGTTTTCTAATTGAACTTGTAGCTCATTCATTTGCATAAGTATGTTGTTCATCATGAACCTCATCTCCTCATCAATATGTTGGCTTGTTTGTGGGGGTTCTTGATAGAATGACTCTTGAGGTTCCCATTGATTATTAGCATATTCTTCATCACTTGGTCTCATGGGATAGCCCTCATCCTCAATGTCATCATCGGGTACAATAGTGACTCCCCAACGCTTAGCCAATGCCAAAGTTTCCTCATTTATCCCATAGCTCCCCACACTTGGTGAATGGTTGTAGTGATCATATGGGGGTTGAGTGTCTTGGGAGTATGGTGTGTATTGAATGGGTGAGGGGTATGGATTTGGAGAGTAATCTTGTGGTGAGAAAGGATGTTGAGGTGGATTGTAGTCATGTGAATATTGAGAGTATTGGTCATATGAAGCATATTGGGGATCTTGGTATTGTTGAGGATAAGGACTATGGTATGGAGGTTGGGAATAACAAGGTGAGTCTTCGTGGGGTTGTGGTGGGTAAGGGTCTTGAAATTGAGCATCATAGTAATTATTTGGAGGTGGGGCTTGAATTGTACAAGGACTAATGGATGGGGCATTATAGTATCCTTGTTGAGACATGTAGTCTCCATACCCTTCATAGGATTGAGAATGGTAATATCCTCCTTGATCCATCTTAGAAAATCTCTTTCAATCAAATCAAATGATGTAGACTTGTAAGCACATTAGCAACAAAAACAAACAAAAACAAAGAAAAATCTTAGTCTCCTAAGATTCCTTAAACTCTAATGCTAACAAATAAGAAATCACATAGAACCACCAAATTTCCAATCCCCGGCAACGGCGCCAATTTTTTATGTGTAGCAAAAATGAGTGTGGTGAGTGTACGGGTGTGAAATGTCGTTCCGCTGAGGATTGGGGGTTATGGCACGCAATATGCAATCACAGAACTAGGCACTAGCATAAGGAAATCAACAAGAAGCTAAGCAAACGAGCGTATAGGGTTCAACCATGGGTCAAGAGCGAGTTCAAAATGCTCAAAAAGAGCTTAAATACTGAACAGAGCAGGTTCCATACGGCCTCTCATACGGCCATATGCATGGCCGTATGCTTTTGTGCAATTTACAGTGCATTTTTCAAAATTCTGTGCAAATTCTTTGAATTCTAGATTATTTTTCACCCTCAAAAACACTTCATTAGCCTTTGTGATCTTCAACAAAGTTGTAGCCCTTCGAGTTTTCTTTCCAATGAAGCAAGAATCATCTCATTTGGACATTCCTAGGCTGAGATATGGTCAAAGTACCGAACAGTAGCAGATTTAGATGAAATCTGTAAGTTTGGACTATTTTGACCCCTTTTTCTTCATTTTAAAGCTTTAATGTCTTCATGATATTTGTAGCCCTTTGAGTCTTCGTTCCAATGGCACAAGAATCACTCAATTTGAATATTTATAGGCCGAGATATCGTCCAATCACTAAGATGTCGACGTGCAGAAATTTCAACACCTTAACCTTTTGCTTCTCTTTTGTTTTAGTTTGCCCAAATGATCAAATACCATTGAAAATACAACTCTTAGGCTCCCTTGGAAATGTTGCGTCCATCTTTATAGCTTCTCCTTGACTTCCATTGACTCCAAATTCATCCAAAATGCTTGAAAATCACCGTTTTTGCTTCTAATGCTTTCCAACTCATACTCCTTGCAAAATAACACAAATAAGCACTAATTCTCATGAAATTTGGAATGATCTAAAAGCAAAATGACTTAGTGAAATGGAGAAAAATATAGACAAATAAGCACTTATTAGGTAGGATACAGACAAATCGAATTTCCCATCCGTCCATCTGATCGGTGTTCAAATTTAATTTTAGTCACCCGCCCCTTCACTTTTATATGCTATAACCTATTAGATATTTTATTTTGGATGATGTGTATCCAACTTCGGATTTCGGTTTGTAATCCGATATAATTAAAGTAATTTTAAAATACTTTTTAAAACAATTTTTAGGAAAAAGTTAATAAAAACTGAAACAAAATACTACTTAACTACTTTACAAATTACAAACACTGTAATAACTAATAAGACTATTCACTTTCAGCCTCATCTAACTTCTAAGTTCTAACTTTCTAAGTAAACAAAATAATTTACAACTTAGAAGTTACAATTCAAGTTTAACTTACAAAATTCTAACTTCTAAGTTAAACAAAATAAGAAGATACAACTTACAAATTACAATTTACAATCATAGCAATTAGTAAACACTAAGTGTCTTGACAGGATAATTGGGCATGCAGCACCGACCCGAATCATCAGCACTGACCTGGCAACAAACGGTTACCCGTTACACAAAGACGACATATTAAAGAGGAATGGTCAGTACATTGAAGAGGGGTTACTCCTTATCATCATTAGCAGCACTTAGTACAACATTACGCATCCGTTACTTACTAGCAAAGAGTCGTTGGCACTTGAGGATATAAAAGAGGAGTCTAGTTGGAGAATGGGGGGACTTCGTTTATGATATACAACACTAACAGACTGAACTCACTATTGTACTACCACTCAGTTGATAGAATTAATAATACAAAATACACTGATAACATTCTTACTGTCATTGGTGCTCTTGTTGAGAGATGAGGCCAAATCTCAGGCACAGCTCTACATATTACAAAAGAAGGCCGCCCTGGTGCCTTCCACGGCGTCGCTTCTTCCTCCTCCAGTGGCATCGCCTCCTCATCCACGATGCCGCCTCCTCCTTCTCCAGCGGTGCCTCTTCATTCACGGCACCTCCTCATCCGCTGCGTCGCATCCTCCTCCAATGGCGTCGCCTCCTCATCCACGGCATTGCTTCCTCCTTCTCCAGCGGCGCTACCTTATCCACAGCATCGCCTCCTCATCCGCGGCGTCGCCTCTTCCTCCCCTTGTGGTGCTTCCTCATCCACAACGTCGCCTCCTCCTTCTCCAGCGGCGCCTCACGACATCGCCTCCTCATCAAATGGCGTCGCCTCCTCAAACGGCGTCCTCCTCATCAAGTGGCGTCCAAAATTGTTAGTGTACGTACCTAGTGGTCATGGTCTGCCGTGACTAATTCCATACAAAAAAAAAAAAAAGGTCCTGTGCCCTCGGCATAGTGCTGGGGTGCACCTCAGCTCTGTGCCGAGGTGCAAAAAAAAAAAAGAAAAAAAACCTCGGTTGTGCTGACATGCAAGCCCTCAGCACAGTGCTGGGGTGCAACTCAGCTCTAGGCCGAGGTGCAGCACCTCGGCACAGTGCCCCTCGGCATAGTGCTGGGCAAACCTCAGCTCTGTACCGTGGTGCAAAAAAAAAAAAAAAAACTCGGCACAGTGTTGGGGCGCACCTCAACTCGGCACAGTGTTAGTGGAATCTCGGCGAGCCAACCGTTTCCTTTCTTCTCCGCGACCGTTCTTTTCGGCAGTCACTAGCATACTATTTCAGAAACCAATTTCACCGCTGGATGCTGTCATTGTGTCGCGGCGTTTGCGACAACCTTTCCGAACATATTGTGCAGACCGCCCAACGAATTGGACTCGCCAACGACGGCGCAACGGTAGTTACAACTTCTATTGAGGTCGTAGGGCGAGAACGACAGCCGCCGCCTACTTACATTAATGAGAATAATGTCGTCGATTCATCGTCAAAGCCAAGGGGTTTGAGCGCGGAGGAGATCCAGAGGTTGAAGGAAGATAGGTTTGAGAATGTCGGAGATGAATTGGCGGTCTGTTCTGTCTGTTTGGAGAAGTTTTTGGCGGGAGTGAAGATTTCTTCATTGCCCTGCTCTCACGTCTTCCACCATGGCTGCATATCTTCATGGCTGGAAAAATCGTCAAGCTACCCTATTTGTAGATTTGATGTCACCAACTATCTAGCAACAACTTGTTTCTATGAATGTAGTTAATACGTTTTAAGAGGTTTTTGAATTGTTTTATATTTGAATATCAACTCATAATTAGCTAGTGATCTTGAATTTCATTATACATAAAGTGAAAAACAATTAAGAGGCAAAAGTCCAGCTTGAATCTAGAGGATCCATATAATATAATTAAGGTTTGTTAATCTTCAAAAACTATTTTTGATTTAATATTAAATTGTGTTTTGAATGTCACGATATAAGTAAAGATTAAGGTTTGTTAATCTTCAAAAACTATTTTTGATTTAATATTAAATTGTGTTTTGAATGTCACGATATAAGTAAAGATTTATTTTTATGCAAGAACAAACTGTCAACCATGATGATTTATGAAAATATTACATATCAATATATTTTCCCTTTCGAGTCCAAAAGTAGTACAAGAGTGTGGACATATCCCTTATTTCTCACCGAACAAAACATGACTTATTATTTCTTACAAATTATCCATTATATTTTTCCTATAAAGTATTATATTTATGCTATAATGTACTCCGTATTATATATAAGGTATAAAGTACACAGTGCCGATAGATTGATTGTTAAAGGGGATTGAAATGGCCTTGTCATTATTTGCCACCGCCTGGGGGAGAATATTTTGTAACCTGTCAAAATCCCAAACACGGTTAGACAAAATTTTAATAAAGTCACTAACCTTGACGTTCGTGATATCCTCCAGGATAGACACGCTCTCAAGTAGACCTAGCGGTTTGTCACCAACCCACCAATCAGACCAAAATTTCATAGACTCACCATTTCCCGCACACCATGTTGCACCAATTTCAATGGTAGAGCGTCCCCTCATAATACTTCTACAACCCCAAGACGAATTCTTCGGACTATTGGCCGGAAGTACGTGCATCATTAATGTCAATGCACCGCCTCAAACCTAAACGACCAGCACTTTTAGGCTTGCAAATGTCTTTCCACCTCACAAGATGAATTTATTACTTATTATTAGTGTCGCCCCAAAGGAAGCCCCTACAAATTTTATCAATGTCATTGCGCACCCCAACCGGGAGTTTGAACACTTGTGCATTGAATACACCGGCATGGTTGAGAGAGCCGATTGAACTAACACCCTACGCCCAGCACAGTAAGACTGAGCGCATCTGCCTTCCAGTTTGCCAACTTTCTTTTCATCCCCTCAAGAATGTACCCAAAAGACTTTTTAGACACTCTTTGCTGAAATAGTAGGACGCCAAGGTAGTTCCCCAAATTATCAGAAACCGGAATGCCCGTAATCCTTTTCAATTTCATCTTAATACCAACACTCGACAAAATTGTCCCTACTACATTATTGTTAGGCAAAAGTACTCTTACACCATTATAACACTGTTACTTTTTAATTCGAACATTGAATTGATAACTACATCATTATTACCATACACCTATATCTTTTTTCATATTCCTTAATTATCATTTTATTAAAATCATTATATAATTAATTGAATGATTTATTATATTTTAATTAAATTTCTATGAATGATAAATCATATATGCGTGTATAAAATACATATATTATTTGTGTATATATAATTCGAATTATAATTTTTATTTAGAGTTAATTACCGATTTGGTCCCTCGACTATGAGGATTTCACCACTTTGGTCCTTGACTTTTAAAATTGTCCAATTGCATCCTCAACTATGCAAACGTTAACCAAAATGGTCCTCAGTATGTTTTTCCGTCTACTTTCAAGGGTAAAATAGGAAAATACAATCAGCACTCATCTTCTTCCCTTTTAATACATTTGAATTGATCGTTGATTGTGAATTCCAGCGGCCACGACGGCTTGAACTGATCATTGATGCCGCACATGGCCCCGTTCAAAACGACGTCGTCGAAGAGTCGTTTCGGGGTAGAACCGTCGCGGAGGAGGGTTATGAGCAGAGCAATCGCAACACCGAGGGACTTGGCGTAGAGGAACGAAGGCAGCTCTAACGGGACATGGCGGTCATGGAATGAGTCGAAGAACGCTACGCAATTATCGGCGACAGGGTTGATGTCCGGTATGTGAGCCCTCAGCCTCCCGTCGGTGTAGCCGTGGCCCTGGTGGTCGATGGCGAACCCTTGCTTTGCTATGTGCACGGCGGTGAGATGGATGAGCCAGTTGGAATGGTGATTTAGTGCTCACCCTAATGCTCCGATTCTGGATTTCTTTTTTGGAGGAAACAAACGAGACCTCATAGACTCCAATGTAATACCCATGCCCAAACCCTGCCCAAACCCGAATTTGACTCCGACACCACACCCCATTCCCACACCAAACGCCACTTAGAGATGATTCCACGGCGAGCCTCCCAGACCCACACCTTCGACCAGTCTCACTCCGAGTCTCCGACGCCGCACCCAATGCCAGTGTCGCCGCCGCCGGGTCCCACCATAGTGCTCTCTATTTTAGAGCAGTTTTCTTGGAAGAACTCAGAGACTGACGATTGCTTTTGCCTTTTGTTGTTGGCTTCCTTCAGATTCCAGAACTGATTGAGGTGAAGTGCTTTCCCCGTCATTTCTGTGTTCATCGTTGAGAATTTAGATTTTAGGATTTAGGGATTCTCTTTCTTTGTTCTGTAAACGAAGCCAAAATTTGAGATGAAAAAGAACACCTGAGAAGGCAAGGCCAATGAAATTACATTTCTATCCCTAATTTAAACGCCAAATAAACAGATGTTTATACCGAGGACCATTTTGGTTAACATTTGCATAGTTGAGGATGCAATTGGACAATTTTAAAAGTCAATGACCAAAGTGGTAAAATCCTCATAGTCGAGGGACCAAATCGGTAATCAACTCTTTTTATTTATTTGTATTATCAATATTTTAATATTGGGCATGAATTTTCAGGCATCGCGCGTACAAAGTGCTAGTACAATAATATAAATATCTAAAATCTAAATAAATATAAGATTTTAATATAGAATACTAATATTGTGCATCATTTTTGTGCATCATGCATAGACAATACTAGGTAATATAAATAAGGTAAAACGATACCTTTTCCACTAAATTATATGCTTATAGCATTTTTTCTTCATAAATTATTATGTATCCATATTAGTCCTTCAATAATTTTAGAAGTGATAATTATATTTTAAACCTTAAAAATAAGTATTTTAATATTTCATTTATTTTTCTTCGTCAACAATTTATATTAATTATATATGGGAATCAAAGTAAATGTAAAAAAGAATATACGCTAGTAACAAAATAAATACTTAAACACAAATAATTCATTAATGGTAATTAATTATAATTATAATATCTATACTATATATAAAAGCATCTGTTAAGAGATGTGAAAGTTGAGAAGCAATTAATAAAATATTTTCCTGTTGAAATCCTAAACATTTATGTTTTTGGGCATTAAAGATGTCAAATTTTAAATTTGTGTGATTTGTTTAAATCTTATCATTTTATGGTTTTACATTACTTTGAATATGCAGTTGTTTTATTTGTCTATTCATACCATGTTCAGATGTGAAATTATAGTTTCAAAAAAAAAGAATATTAAAAAAATAATTAACTGAAAATTAAACGGCACGTAATTTAGGCCATTTGAAAAAGTAAATTAATATTAATATTTGATTGAAAATTGAACGAAAAAGGAAATCTATTTATTTCGACAATTAAATTATTATAATTATATTAATCATATTAATATTTATGAAGGAAAAAGAAAAATGAATATATTAAAATTTATTGGAAATATAATTGGCAATTATATATTTTTATAATAATATTACTTATTAATTATATGGAAATGTATATTAAAATCTTTTTATGAATGAAAAAGAAAATAAATATTACACACGGAAATCTGTTATTAATATTATGCTACTAAAGTTACTAATTGACACAGGAATCAGGCCAAATGAAAAAGGAGATTAATAATAAAAATTCACTATAAATATAACATTGCTTTCCCTATGCAAAAATTAGTAACCACGAAATGAAATATTAGGAAAAAATTATGAAGAAAAAAGAAATGAAAATGAATATTTAAGAGTAAAAATGTCTATTTGATATAAAAGAGATAAAATCGCCAGTTTTAAAATAATTGAAAGAGTAATATGGATACATAAATAATTCAACAAAAAAAAAAAACACTATAAGCATATTATTCAAGAAGAAAAAAAATATCATTTTATCTATAAATATAATATAATTTGAGGAATCAAGGTAGGGACGGGTGCCGTCCCCATCCTGGTGAGGATGGGGAGAGTCCTGGTTTCCCCAAAAAATTCTCTTCCTAGCTCCCGTCATGGCGGGAATCGGTTTTTCATATGTATAATAAAAAATAGAAAAAATACTGCCAAATGAGAAATTAATCTGAATACAAATATTATGTATGGTTGCTCCAAAATAAAATTAACAGTACTAACCACATATTCTATGTGCAGACTATGTTGATGTGCAGAGAAGCTTACAAGCAAAAGCCTACCCAAAGACCAAAGTTAGTGTTCATCAACAAATGCATGCCTTATTGCATAGGCTAAGCACCAGAAAAGAGAGAGTGTGTGTGTGTTATCTAGGCCCTGAAAGCTCTATTGCCTCAATGATGAATGATGATTCCTCAACACTACTGAAATTTCGCGAAAAACTAAAAGCTCTTGTTTCAGAGGCAGCAGCGTTGCTCCCTCCGCCCTGTGAATCATCCACAACGGGGGGAGCCATCTGCCCCGCGATGCCTTCAAGGATTCGCGACACTTGAGACATCTTAGGACGCTGGTTCGGGTTCGGTTGTGTACACTCGAGGGCAACATCCACAGTTTTCTCTAGCTCCTCCGTGTTAAAGCATCCCTTTAGATCCTTGTCAACAATCACTTCCAGCCTCTTCTCGTCGTATAAGCTTCTCACCTGTGAAATCGAATGGACCATTAATGGCCCGAAGGCTTCAATCTTTCAGAACTTGATAACAGCACCATCAACTAACAGTCATTTACCAAACAGAGCCAAAATCAAGTAAGTAGGGGTGAAGTGAACTTACCCAATCAAGGATTGTGCCTTTCTGAAGCTGAGCATTACCCGCGTTTAGCGCCTTTAGCCCCGTAATGAGTTCCAAGAGTAGTATCCCAAACCCAAACACGTCGGTTTTTTCAGTAGACTGTCCAGTAGATAGGTACTCAGGTGCAATATGTCCTATGGTGCCTCGGACAGCAGTCGTGACATGAGACTCTCTGCAGTCTAAGAGCTTAGCAAGCCCGAAGTCCCCAACAACCGCCTCAAAGCTCTCGTCTAGTAGAATATTAGCAGCCTTGACATCCCTATGAATTATTCGAGGACTGCATTGTTCGTGCAGATATAGAAGCCCCCTTGCAGCTCCAAGAGCAACACGCATCCGCTTGTTCCAATCTAAAGACCGTTTATCTCGACCGATGTCTGTTAATGAAAGTGAACAGATAAATTGTCTGTTTTTCATGCTTCTACTATAAATTCAGAAAACTTGAAAGAAATAATCAGAGACAACTTTTTGCACAAATTAAACCTCGAAGGCGATCAGCAACGCTTCCATTTGGCATGAAGGGGTAAATAAGCAACCTCTCTTCGGGTGTCATACAGAATCCATATAGGCGCAGAAGGTTCCGGTGCACAGCCAAGCCTATCATCTCAACCTCGGTTTGAAACTGCACTTCTCCGGTGAAATTTGGATCTCTCAGTCTTTTGACAGCCACCACTGTCCCATTCGGAAGATACCCTTTGTAGACAACTCCAAATCCACCCTGTCCTAGAATGTTTTTAGAGCTGAAGTTTCTCGTCGCATTTTGTAACTCCCGGAAAGAAAACCTCTTCAGGTGGCCAATAGCAAATTCATAATCTTGTTTCACTGAAACATAAAAATAATTATCAGTCTCTGTTGAGTGCATTATTGGGAATGCTTTTGGTAAGGAAACAAAAAATCGTCTGTTCATTCAGAGGTACCATAAGATGTGAATAGGAAACGACGAGACCTGTGCCAATCCACCCATAAAACGAGTAGCATTACAGAAACTACAAACGTGCAACTGACCCCTATGATAGCAGATATGATTCGTCTGTGATGGTTGCTAACTTTCTTTGTGGAAATCGTATCTGCAGAACCAAACGTGTTATTCACTAGGTCCAAATTTTATAAAGTACACTAATTTCAGCAAGTATTGCATATACACAGTACCATTTACTGGTTTTGCAACACCCATACAAGATTGAGTAGACCATGAAGTGCAAAGAAATCTGTTTCCTGCAATACTATAACAAAGCATATTCCCTTAGTGTAGAAAAACAAGATAGCATGATTTAACTTTAACAAAGCATATGCCCTCTGAATGAAAGTAGTCCATTGAATACTTCACGCTTGTTAAGAGTTGCACATTGAAAAATAAGAAACATATGCGTTTATATGGTCATGATTTAAACTAGTTAATTGATTGAATTCAGGCTTTTAGTGAAATTTGGCTCATGTGCATTACAGCACAGATTCAAAGTCGAGTGATCTTGGCCCTATCTCTGATTCTGATCTAACAATAGCTGAACAGCTATGGGAGCATAACTAGGATAAGGTCGGGTCATGAAATGTGAATTATTTTAATAGCTGAACAGCTATGGGAGCATAACTAGGATAAGGTCGGGTCATGAAATGTGAATTATTTTAATGTTGACATGTTTAATTTAAATATATTTAAAAAATAATATTATAATTATAATTTTTATAGTGATAATAAATAAAAAAATGGGAAAATGGCATCTTTAGTCCCTGAGTTATAGGGGTAGTGTAGACTCAGTCCCTAAGTTATGGCTGTATGCGAGTTTAGTCCCTCAGTTATTCACAAAGTGGCGAGTTTAGTCCCTGGACATTAAATTTGACGAAAAAATTAAAAAATATTCAAAATTTGAGGGGTAAAATAGGAAATTCACATTTTATTATTATTCTTATATCAAAACCACTTTTACAACATTATTTTTCACTTCTTAGCCTAATTATTTTCAAGATTTTTCATTTTTAAAAGCATTTTAATAACTTTCAAATGACTTATTAGTAACCTGACTCTCGTATAACACACTTAAAACCTAGCACAAATAAAGAAATGCATGATCATTGTATTTAGGTGTATGAAACACACTATCCTAACAAGTTTTTATTTTTTTACTAAGCAACAAATGTAATACAATTAAAACTTTTGAGATTTTTTTACACACTATCCTATCTCAAAAGTTTAATTTTATTACATTTGTTACTTAGTAAAAAAATAAAAACTTGTTAGGACAGTGTGTTTCATACACCTAAATACAATGATCATGCATTTCTTTATTTGTGCTAAGTTTTAAATGTGTTATACGAGAGTCACGTTCCTAACAAGTCATTTGAAAGTTATTAAAATGCTTTTAAAAATGAAAAATATTGAAAATAATTAGGCTAAGAAGTGAAAAAATAATGTTGTAAAAGTGGTTTTGATATAAGAATAATAATAAAATGTGAATTTCCTATTTTACCCCTCAAATTTTGAATATTTTTTAATTTTTTCGTCAAATTTAATGTCCAGGGACTAAACTCGTCACTTTGTGAATAACTGAGGGACTAAACTCGCATACAGCCATAACTTAGGGACTGAGTCTACACTACCCCTATAACTCAGGGACTAAAGATGCGTAAAATATAGTGGAGTAAAATGTTCAGTGCATATAAAATTGAGAAAAAACTTAAAATTAATATGGAGAATGATTTTTGAGATTAAGTTAAATAGTAAATGATGGATGAGGTACATGTTTGAGATTAAGTTAAATAGTAAATGATAATGTCGGAAAAAAAAAAAAAAAAAACTGAGGAAAAAGATCCTATGCTCTTACAGTGAGTAGTCCCATCAAGCATTCAAATCTTTCCTTCTTTTTAGGTCCCATACTCACAGAATCAGCCTTGGCTATATACACGGACTATATATTAGTTAATCAAATTTTCAAACAGATTTAATCAATAATTTAAATTCTTAAACACTATTCCAACTAAAATATTTTAATTAAAAAATAATTAACCAAATTTTGTTGGTCTGTATAATAACCTATATTTTTTAGTTACCAAAATTTGCAAACCTTATCATCTCTCAAAGTACCTTTCAACTACAGAGTCAACGACCATGGCCGACGCTCTCATCTCCACTGTTGTCGAGCAGCTGATCAACATCCTGAAGCACCAAGCCCAGGAGCTAAAAAGAGCTTTGGGTGTGGAGAAGGAGATCGCAAACCTCTCATCAAAGCTCGAGAATATCAGGGAGGTATTGGATGATGCAGAGAAGAGAAGCTTTAAGGATAAGGGCATCAAGCTCTGGATCCAAAATATCCAAGACTTCTGCTACCAAGTGGACGATGTTCTGGATGAGTGGAGAACCAGAACTCTGAGACAACAGATCGAGAGCCCCGAGGCAAGTCGCAGCTCTTTCCTGCCTTCGCGTTCCAAATTCAAAAGGTTTGTTATGCATCGAGACATCGCCAAGAAAATAAAGGAGCTTGATTCAACACTTGATCGGATTACGAAAGAGAAAGATCAGTTCAGATTTGATTATGCATCTATAACACACACTTCTGCAGCATCACACTCTGATCAGGAATTGATGCGAGTCACCACTGCGTTTGATGTGGATGCGTCACATATTCAAGGTAGGAAATCCGATGCCAGTGCTTTAATAAGCAAGTTACTGGAGAATCCTGGAGAAGAAGAAGCAAGAAATGGGCCTCATGTGATTTCCATAGTGGGCACGGGAGGGATAGGGAAAACTACCCTTGCTCAACTAGTCTTTGAGGATGAACAGATCAAGACTCATTTTGGGGATGAAAGGGTGTGGATTTGTGTTTCCGACCCCTTTGACCAGATCAAGATTGCAAAAGCCATTGTTGAGTCAATCACTAAAAGCTCCACGGATCTGTCCCAACTCCAACTCTTACTGGAAAAGATCAAAAGCACTTTGTCTGGGAAAAGGTTCCTACTTGTGATGGATGATGTGTGGACAGAGCAGTCTGCGAAGTGGGAGCCATTGAAGAACTCTCTCAAGGATGGACTCCCCGGGAGCAGAATCTTGGTGACCTCTAGGAAAGAGAGGGTTGCTAAAATGATGGGAAGTGTGTATCTGCATCAGTTGGATCTAATATCTGACTCCGAAGCTTGGTTGTTGTTTAGCAGGATAGCATTTTCTGGGAGAAGCGAAGAGGATTGTGAGAAACTGAAAGATATTGGTCACAAAATTGCTCAAAAGTGCAAAGGATTGCCACTTGCTGTTAAGGTCATGGGAAGCCTGCTATGTTTCAAACACACTAGAGATGATTGGCAAAATGTTTTAGACAATAAAATTTGGGAGTCGGATGAAGTGGTAACAGAACTCTTCCCTCATTTGTATCTAAGCTACAATGATTTGACCCCAAACATGAAGCAATGTTTCTCATACTGTGCTGTCTTTCCCAAAGATTATAAAATGAAGGTAGATATGCTCATCAGAATTTGGATGGCACAAGGTTATGTGACGATGGAATCAAAAGGCAGGGAGTTATTTCGGGGTTTAGCAATGCGCTCTTTCTTCCAAGATTTGAAGAAAGATGACATGGATTCCAACATTATCAAATCTTGCAAAATGCATGACATAGTGCATGATTTTGCCCAGTTTCTTACTAGAAATGAATGCTACAATATTGACCAGCATGAGGATAAGGTTGGATTTAAAAATCTACGTCATCTTCAGTCATGGCAGGACACTGGTAGGAATATGAATCTCCCTTCCATTTGTGATATTGGAAAACTTCGTAGCTTTTTTGCTAAAGACCTTTCTCCTGCACAACTTACTCTTGATTTGTTTAATGGTCTGAAATCTGTGAGAGTATTAAGTTTGCATGGTTGTGAATTGGAAAAACTCCCAAAGAAGATAGGAAATTTGATTCATCTAAGGTACATTGATCTAAGTGCGAGTGTTGTAAATGAGTTACCAGATGCAGTTTGTTCTTTATATAACTTGCAAACTTTAGATCTTAAAAGATGTGGGAATTTTTCAAGACTGCCAGATGGGATTGGAAATTTGCGTCAACTAAGGTACATTGATTTAACTTGGAGCGAACTAGAGACGTTGCCCGATACAATTTGTTCTTTGGAGAACTTGCAAACTTTAGATCTTAAAGGTTGTGAGCAATTTTCTAGACTGCCAGATGGGATTGGAAATTTGCGTCAACTAAGGTACATTGATTTAAGTTGGAGCAAAGTTAAGACGTTGCCCGATACAATTTGTTCTTTGGAGAACTTGCAAACTTTAGATCTTGAAGGTTGTAAGCAATTTTCTAGACTGCCAGATGGTATTGGAAATTTGCGTCAACTAAGGTACATTAATTTAAGTTGTAGCGAAGTAGAGACGTTGCCCGATACAATTTGTTCTTTGGAGAACTTGCAAACTTTAGTTCTCAGAAGATGTGAGTATTTTTCTAGACTACCTGAAGGGATTGGAAATTTGATAAACTTGAGACACCTTAAAATCAGAGGCAGCAATAGGCTGGAGATGATGCCCCCAGGTATCGCAAAGCTAACTCAGCTTTGTAGTTTAAGTGGGTTTAAGGTGGGGAAAGAGTCAAGTAAGTTGGGATACATGGAGAAGCTGAACCAACTCAAAGGGAATCTGTCCATATTTTTTTTGTGCGATCTGAATAACGCAGCAGATGTGGAGGAAGCAGAGAAAGCAGAATTGAGAAACAAGAAGCACATCAAAGAATTGTGTTTGAATTTCAGTGATGGAGTCGATGTGGGAATAGATGTGATGGAAGCTCTGAAACCACCTCCGGAACTGCAAACCTTGGAACTTATTGGGTACGGAGGAATCCACCTCCCTTCCTGGATTTTACTGTCCCTTGATAATCTACGGAATCTTGAAATCTGGAATTGGGTAAATTGTTCATCTTTGCCTCCATTAGGCAAACTGCCTTCTCTGGAGACTCTTTTGATAGCGGGAATGAAAGAGCTAAGATATGTAGGGAGTGAGTTTTTGGGAGTAGTAGAAGTAGGTGGTGTTGCTTTTCCAAAGCTGAAGACATTGCAGTTCTACGAGTGTAACGAGTGGGAGGAGTGGGAAGACTTGAAAGAAGAAGCAACAATAATAATAATGCCATGCATCAGGGAGTTGGTACTATCTGATTGCAGGAAACTTAAGACAGTGCCACATCACCTCTTAAGTAGGCTGCAGGAGTCTTTGAAGATCGTCAGCTGTCCGGGAGTCAGTGTGGGAATAGATGCTCAGAAACCACCTCTGGAACTGCAAACCTTGGAACTTACTACGTTCGGAGGAAGCCACTTCCCTTCCTGGATTACACTGTTCCTTAATCTTCGGATTTTTAAAATCATTGGGTGCTTCAATTGTTCATCTTTGCCTCCATTAGGCAAACTGCCTTTTCTGGAGACTATTTTCATAGGCGGAATGAAAGAGCTAAGATATGTAGGGAGAGAGTTTTTGGGAGTAACAGAAGTAGGTGGTGTTGCGTTTCCAAAGCTGAAGAAATTGGAGTTCTACCAGTGTTGCGAGTGGGAGGAGTGGGAAGACTTGAAAGAAGAAGCAACAATAATAATAATGCCATGCATCAGGGAGTTGCTACTATTTCATTGCGAAAAACTTAAGACAGTGCCACATCACCTCTTAAGTAGGCTGCAGGAGTCTTTGAAGATCTTCCACTGTCCGCTTCTCAAAGTTGAATAGATCGAGTCAAATATGTGACACTCCACATGCCGATCAGGTGTCAAAATGGTGATGTCATCATGCTTTCAGGTAAGGCCTCGGCTTCTACTGGATGGAAGTCGTGGTAACCTTATGGTTACGAAGTTATCAGTCCGACCAACTTGATCATTTGAGCAAAAATTATCAAGTTTATCTCTTTTACAATTTGAATCTCTACTACTTTATATATTTTTTCGGCTTGATGTGAAGGTGTGAACTAAACATATCTTGAGTTTTGTTATACGAATTTGTAATTATGAAAGTGTGTTTTAATAATTTGTCTATAATATAAATGATTTGCAAGTTGTGTATATTTATCAAGCTATGTTTTGAAGAGTTGTTTTTTTTTTTTTATACCATAGACCCGTGTCTATTTACATATTGAATGTTCATAATTATATACTGAATATTCACAATTTGAATTATGAACATTTAATATGTAAATTGTTATTTTAGACGCGAGTTCACCTTGTAACGTGGACTTGAATCCACAGAACAATTTGCCAATAAGGTGCAAATATGCACCGCTCAGGGTGTCGCTTCTTCATAACCATGCAGTGACATAGCGGCAACATTGTGAACACACATATGTATATGAGGTTCATGTGAGAATATGCACCGCTCAGGGTGTCGCTTCTTCATAACCATGCAGTGACATGGCGGCAACATTGTGAACACACATATATGTATATGAGGTTCATGTGAGAATTATAAAAATTGGAAATTGATTTGACCAATTCATTATTAATGTTTAAATAGATCATCGAATTATTAGAAAAAACAACTATTCAATCCAAATAAGTTTTTGAATAGTTCAAAATAATTGAAATTAAACCAACATTAACATATCCTTTTCATTAGTGCTTATGTGGCGGCCACTCATTACAATGTTATTTTTCATTTATTTTAATGAATTTAAATAAAAAATAAAAATTTCAAAAACTTACTCATTTCCGTCTCTGAGTCTCATGTCTATCACTCGCCGGTGTCCCTATCGAAGTTCAAACATTGATCTTTTTTTTTTCTTTTTCAAATATACGGAGTATATACTTAGTCACAGGCAGGCGCTTTACGCGAAATGACATGCTTAACAATAAATTAATTAGTTCTAATTTTTAAATGGTATATATATATATATATATATAATCAACATGATACAATTATCATTCCAAACATGATAATGACAAATTAAACATTAATGGTACATTATCAATAAAAAAAATATTGTATACATTGTTTTAGATAGCAATAAATTATTTTTGAATGAATGAAAAATATACTTTTAAATATATTGTCATAGAAACAAATAAAAATCAATCTTATGTGTAGAGAATAATATGAATCTATGTATCTTATAAAAGCTCTGTCATATTTGCCCACGACTTTTTCCGGTGATATTATTTGTATTATGTGCATTTATAGTTGTTCTTTGCAAACAGAGAATGTCCTATTTTGTCCTTTGTTGTTGCCCGCGTTCAATCGTCGATTATTGAGATGTGAGACCACAATGCTTAAAGTATTAGGCCTTCCTCAATAGTATTAGGTTTTCGAGGAGATTTTACAGGTGTGATTAGGAAAGAGAAAATATGAGTAAAAGAAAAAAATAAGAAAAATAAAACAAAATCAAAACGATCAAAAAAATGAATTTACGTGTCTGTTTGGGTGTGAGAATTGCGCCTCACACACGTGAAGTACAGCTCTTTCCTGACAGTGAGCCTCACCTTATTCTGCCAAAATCTCCACATTTACATGAGAAAAATTTCTTCAAAAATTCACCACACATTTATTAAAAATTTAAACCTTAATTTTACTATTCCAAAAACCTAACAAATTCAACTAATATAGAAGGTCTTGTGGTGGCCACGTTAACAGCTCACTGTCTGCCACAACGTATTGCTTTTGAAGTTTTGACATCCGAGTCATTACATCTTAAAATAATATAAAGAGTCACTTATAATTTGCCCAAGACTTTTTCCAGTGGAATTTCTTGTACCTTGTGCTTTTGCGAATGTGCTTTGCAAACAGAATGCCATATTTGCCCTTGCAGATGATCGGCCGTCCAAATTCAGGCCGCTTAAATACAACTCTAACACTATTTGCATGGGCCTTCTTTGAATATTATATCCGCATGCTATGTATACACAATTTAGGATTCAATATTATATTATTAACATGCATACCCACTCCTCCACTAAGCAAACCAACTCCATTAATTTTTGTATGTGTATGTGTTGTCATGGGGAATAAAACAAAGAAGGGTGGGAGACTACTGCATGACTCATTACGCATTATTAACAATGGACAATACTGATAAAACAAAAACAAGATGCAAAAAAATGCAATAATAGAAGGGTTGGAGACCACAACATAAACAAGATCTACAAAACAAAAAAAAGATCTACAAAACAAAAAAAAAAAAAATAATGACAAGATTAAGAAGACCATAAATATATATAAAAAATAACAAAAAAAAAAACAATAATGACAAGATTAAGAAGACCATAAATATATATAAAAAATTAAGTGATTGGATTTTTTTTTTGTTGTGTCAGAATAGTTAGCCGCCACCATCAATAATGAGAAAGATAAGATCGCGTAAACCTGTTATTTGGTGAATACAAAAACAAAATGATAGGAGTGATTGGATTGGACAACCAAATTCACTATGCTTAAAGAACAAATCGACATTTAGGGTGTGGTACCACGTGACTCATGCTGCACTTACAAGGTATATAAAATAACATTGAAATCAATGCCAAAAACAGTTTTAAAAACATTCAATATAAATGGCCATTGTAACAACGCCATTTCCATACCAAAATTTTTTACGACCTTTGCTAAAAAAAAATCTTACAAAACCATTCTGGAATCACATCTACGCAAAAAAAAAAAAACTACAACGAATTTCAGGTATTTCTTTTTTACTGATTTACTGATGATGAAAAGCTAAGTTCCGAATTTACAATTTCCATACTACAATAAATGAAAACAATAATTTTGAAGGACATGAGATCTTACCAAATGATATCCATGTAATTTCCTAAACTGCTGAACTTTCATTGTTAGGCTGATATATCTATATATTTTGCTGTGATATGTATATTTCATCTTTGTTCTTCGTCGTATCATTACTTAAGCCACAAACATATATAATTATATACATCATTACTTAAGACACACATATATATACACAATTTACAACAAATCCTGACAAATTGTTCAACTTCATGCTTTAAAAATATAACAAAAAATTATTTAATCAACTTATAGAATTGGACACATGGTTTGCAGCTTTATGGTTTTAAAAAAATATTCTTATTTAATTATAAAGTACACGTATATACATGCATCTCAAAGAAAGCAAAAGATTGTCACTTTTTTTTTACTTGGGCACATGGCTTACAACTTATTTAAAATCTCTATGTTTTAAAAAAAAATCGTGTAAAAGTACACGTATATCCGCACACCTCAAAGAAAGCAAAAGATTATCAACTCTTTTTTACGCATATATCCATAGCTCAAACAAAGCAAAAGATTTCCAGCTTTTTTAATCTCTCTTTACTTGAGCTGAAGGTTAATACATACAGGAAAAAAATAGTATTCATCTTCCTACCTGATAAATTTTTTTTTCAAAACAGGTTATTGATCAGGTGATCTGTTGCTCATTTGTTTGAGTCAATTTCGATAGCCGCACTTCTCAAACTGTGAGTTAAAAATTACACCTTTGCACACCTCTTTTAACTGTAAAAACTTATTTCTATTCTTACAAAATTATTTATATTTATATTCATTTATGCTTATTTATTTTTTATGTCGCATTTAGCCATTTAGGTGGAATTTAGTTTGCTTCTCAGCAAATATTTAGCAAGTTATCTACTACTCATTTGTTTAATAATTTAAACCCCTACAACAAACAACAATAAAGACAATTAATTGTGAAAGTTCATATATGAATTTCAATAATGCTATGATACTTGATACAAATTTAATGCACAAGTCCAAAGTTTACATATAACGTATGGAAGTTAATTCATCATTATTGATATAACAATAGTTATCCCATTAGTAAACAAAAACATTAGTCTATTGAATAGACCAGAACTAAGCATACAAATTTACCAATTCAAATATGCATTCTAAGATTCTAATAAAATTGATAAAAGAAGAGGAAACCGTTATTGAAAAAGATATAGTACAAACTCTAAAAGCATATAAACTCAAAAAACTCACAAGACATATAATAGAGACTATGAATAGGGGTTAGCAAACGTTCGGTCGGTTACATAACCGACCGAATAACCGAATAACCGACATCACCTTTTTACCATCGTAACCGACCGAAACCGACCGAAGGTTGTTCCACCAACGACCGAAACCGACCGAATAGAGGGCTTCTTCTTGCTCCTTACCTTATTCGTATTCATTCTCCTGGAATCCCAATTGGCCGATGAACTAATCGGTAATCACGGCGGGCACCGACACGTAAATGAGGCAGTGAAGCCCAGTCCTCTGCACTGTGTAAAGTTCTTTTTCTGGGTAAGGGTGATAGGTGGGCCATGAATGTGGCTGGTGGGATATAAGGGTGCCAGAAGAACAGAAATGGTGGATTTGGAGTGGCTGCAAGAGATAAGATGAGGAGTGGAAGGTAGAGAAAGAGGACCGGAGGAAGGCTGCGGAAGAACGAACATGTGTTTAGGGTTTAACATGAGTGGGTTGTAATATTTATACTACGGGTTGTTGGGTTTGGGTTAGTTGGGTCGGATCATATTTGGGTTAGATTTGAAATATTAGAATAGTTCAGGTTACTAAAATGAGTTGGATTAAATATCAGACTTGGTTAGTTCTTTCTCAACATGCATTAGTTCGGTCTTAACATATAATGTTTGTAATTTAAAAAAAAAAAAAAAGAGGATAAAGATTATTATTATATACATCAAATTTAAATTTGTAAAAATAATTGTTTTTTAATGTGTGTTTAAACATATTAAATATGGTTAAATTTCAATTATTTTTTAAAATAATTATATATATAGTGTGTGTGTTATGTATCATGCAGGTAGAATAATTTCACTATCAATGTTGTGTTATATTTTTCTAAATTTGTATGTTATAGCTATCAACAAACTTTAAACCACTTGATATGTTATTGAATAATATTTTTTCAAATCATGAAAAATTTTATAAGGGTTTTCTAGAGTTAGTAGTCTAAAATGACATAAAATTTTGATTCAGTGATTCAACTTGTCGTTGCAGTAACTCTATAAATGCTATGTACACAAAGTTTTTAATAATTTATAATTTTAAATTCAAATTAGATTATTAGTAGTTTGTTTATTATGCATGTTGTTTTAATTTTTAATAAATATAAATTGTAAATGATTTTTTTAGATTTAGGATATTTTTTGTCTTATGGCATATAATGTAATACATGTATTTAAATTTTATGAAATTTTATTTTTATGTATGTAAAAAAAAAACAGTATATGTTATGTGTAATATTTTATATAATTTCATACTCATTGTTTACTAAATTTCATTGAATACTACTAAGTCATAATTATAAATTGTATGATTGTATTTATAATAGTATTTTCATTCTTATTAAAACATAAAATATTATGTATTTATAATAAAAAATATAATAATATATATTATTTCATTTTCAATAAATATATACGTAATAAATATTAATCCTAACACATAATTATTCTTTTTAATTTTTTTAGTTTTATGTTTGTAATAATATAGAAATGTTTTAAATTAATTAATAAATACAAAAGATCATAATATGTTTATTTAAAAAGATATAATTTCTTTCAGTGTTAATATATTATAGTTAAAAACAATACATGCAATTTTATTGCGTATTTACTTTTGTTTGATTTTATTAGTTTAATTTATTTTTAAAACTCTATCAACAATAAAATTATTTAAATATTATGGCATGCATTCCACTGGTAGATTGTTACAATTATAAAAAGTACATTTTCTATGTTTATAATTTGTAATTGTGATCATAGTTATATATCTTGAAAGTCGGGCTATTCTAGCACCAACATTTAGTGTGGTAAATTCTATAAATGAATAAATGAGTGACTTGAATGTAGTTGGAGGTATGACATATTTAAACTTAGAGATAGTGTCTCTGAATATGATTCAAATAATGGTATCCTTGCAAATGTACACACTCCTGAATTCCTAAATGGGTTGCGAGCCTTGAGTGTACGTAATCATTCATCAATATTAAAGATTGGTTCAAATGTAATGTTGTTAAGAAATATAGATCACTGATTTGATTTATGCAATGAGACTATATTAATTGGTTGTCACCAAATTGTCAAAACATGGTTTAGAGGCCAAAATAATCTCCGGTAACAAAGCATAAACTAAGGTGTTAATTCCTCGAATGACTATGACCATGTTAGATCTGAAATTCTAATTTGAATTCTAACGAAGACAATTTTGGTAATGCTTTCATATATAAGGACTATCAATAAAAGTCAATGACAAACACTATCACAATGTTGGATTGCTATTGAGAAAAGAATTTTTTCTCTGTGGTCAATTTTATGTTGTTACATATAGAGTTAGAAATCCCATGGTCTCAAAATTTTGATTTGTGGTGACTCTAAAATTTGTAATTCAACTACTAATGTTGTTTACCAAATTCTTAAAAATTTGAAAATATAAATTTCTTTGTACTCCCTCGGTCCTATTTTATGTGTCTGGTTCGGTTAACGAGACTTGACTGAAGTTATTTTTAATTCAACTTTTCATAATATTATGTTTAACATTAATATACAAAATCTATATATTTACAAACTACGCTAAAAGTACTGTTAAGCAAAAAAAAATCAAATTTAATTAAAAACAAGAAACATAATAAAGAAAATAAACAAAAAAGAAAGAATTGGTTTGACCAATAAACAGTAAATAAGACAGATAAAAATGGAGTATTACACTTTTAATTTAGTTTATTACTTTTAGTATTTATCTATATTAAATATCAATTCCTAATTTAATTGCAAATATATATGTTCATAATTGTATCATAACAAATCAATATCAATATATTTATTAAATAACAAAACCATATAAATAAATGAACCTCATATTTCATTTTTATATATGATATTTAATACTGTAACATTTATAGTTTTTAATAGCATAGCATAATTTTAATATTTTAAATATTTAGTCCGTGCATTGCAAAAAGCCAAAACTCAAAATCAAAAATTACATATACATACAACATACTGCATACATACGATTAAGTGTTTACTGCCAATTCACCAAAGCCATAAATCAAAATAAATGCCCAAAGTCCAAAGATTAATTGTTTACTGCCCATTCACCAAACTTACAACTCACAGGTCACAAACATATTACAAATTAAAACCAATAAAAACTAAAAACAGTTGAAGAAGCCATGTCGGCTTCTTCGTCCAAATCAGGATGTAGAAGGCAAAAGTCGTGGGAGAAGATGAATAGGTGCTAGCAAAGGTTTATCATTATCGATCATTATATTTTTTAAATAAAAATTATTTTTTAATTAAAAATTAACACGTCATCATGTTTTACTTCATTTTTTCAAAAAAGTTAACTTAATTGTAATAACTTGACAATTTTAAAGATCTAATTATTTTTTTGCATAAAGTTTAATTAAGAGCTTTAAAAAAAAAA
>NC_044925.1:2671698-2671920 GCF_003576645.1 Ipomoea triloba | reverse complement strand
AATATAGGAAATAAAGAGATGTTATGATTATAATTTACTTCAATTTTTTCAAATACTTAAAACTGTAGTTCATAAGGAAGAAGGTAAACATATACTTTACGTACATACCGTATCTATAGCTAAGGTTATCTCCTTCCATTTCTTAGTGGATGGTTTATACACCACCCTTGGTGGTTAATATGAATTCTCTATTTCTCAAGTTTTTAACATATCTATATCACT